>NC_135483.1:177683458-177986488 GCF_052094955.1 Ictidomys tridecemlineatus | reverse complement strand
TCTACTGGCACCTTCTTGGGTTACTCTAGCCTTGCTATCAGCATTTCTCCAACTTGAGCTAAATATGTACAGTGCCGAACATGATTGAAAGCTAAGCAAAACTAAACTTTCCTAGGGCTTCACACTTTCTCCTGTTCTTCTTTCTCAAAAGCCTGATGTTTTTAGGCCACTTTATATTTTATTGGAACAAATGGTCTAAGGAGCTGGTTTCAGCATAACGTTGCTTACTCGGATGTTATATGGTCATGCACTTCCCAGTCGGAATGAGTTGCTTATGTTGACAATAAACCACAATTTTTGACTATTTATTCTTAAGTTTTTGGTGAAGGAGCTATGTGTAGTAAGAAAAATAAATAGCAGCTGGTTCTGAGATAATAAGTGCTTCAAAAGTGTCACCTGCCACATGTGTTCTTTCTGAAGTCAGGAGTCTCCTAACACATTCTTAATTTTCACAATACAATAAGAGCCTTATTCGAAACTATTCTTGAAAGTTTTTATAATTAATTGTCACTATGCAGCACTGGACCAAATACTTAGTGGTCATGATGTATTCTGCTTGCCTAAGGTATAATTAATAATAGTATTTAATGTTGATGTTCAGAGTAGACTATTATAGGAGATCCCTGGAGAGATTTAGCCACTTTCAGAGAAAGTGTTCATGTTAGAAAATGTGCTTGAAGCATGTCTTCTGCCTGAACAAGTTGGATGATTAACTGCCCAGAACTGTAAATATTTCAAAATGGCGGATAAGGGGAAATCCTTCAGCAATTTAAGATGCTCTACAATTCATTTGCAAAATAGTAGTAAAAGCTAACAGGTAGGAGCACTTTGCACTTGCACATGTTAACTTTTTTTTTTTACAACAACTCTGCCATTTTCATATTAGAAATAAGGAAAGTGGGGCAAAGAAAGACTAAATACCCTGTCCTAGGATCCAGCAACCAGTGCAGAGACAGAATTTGAGCCCGGGAAGTATGGCATACCACTAAATACTTTACTCTTCACCTTTTTCTTCTAGAAAATGGCTATTACATTGTCTTAGCAACCTTGTCATGACACTTTCAGAGTGTTTGCATGAAAGCTCCAACTCAAAGATTTTTGTACTAAACAGCAATTGACTCAGATGCTCTCATGATATCATCATTGCTGCATATATTCCTCCTGCTATTCTAAAATTGTTTATGCAGTAGTCCATAAGGATGTCTCAGGATCACATCAAAGGAAAAACCATGTTATTGACATAGAATCCTTAAAACACCTGGAAAAACACCAAATATAAATCCTTCAACCACGCCAGCTAGTTATACCATGTAGATTGCAGCAAACAATTTAACAGTATAATTTAAACCTTTTATTGACAGGAATGTTATCCAAACTGCTAAAAATGAGAAAAGCCAGACTAAATGGTGACATGGACTCCAGATTAACTGAAGTGTTTCTAAGAAGTTGGCCAACACTCTTTGACTTGTTGGCTTTCTCCAGTTTATCCTACTAGTCTGGTCAACAACAGTAACCACCCCACTGAATTACGAGTGGAGGAATAACTCCAGACTTGTGCTTTCAATCTAACTAGAAACTTGCACAATAAATAAGAGTATAGCTTACTTACTGTTCTGTTTGTATATACTGCTTACTCACCAGTATCCCTAAAGTTATTTTTATTAGAATTACAGAGAGAATCAAGGTAAAAATCTTGTGTTAATTAGCTTTACATTACCTGACAAGAACAACTTAAGACAAGGAAAAGCTTATTTTGGGCTCAGGGTTTTAGATGTTGAGTTCATGGTCAGTCAACTCCATTCCTCTGGGCCTAATGTGAGGCACACCATCATGGCAGAAGGGCATGGTGGAGGAAAACTGCTCAGTTCCTGGCAACAGGGCAGGGGAGAGAGAGAGAGAGAGAGAGAGAGAGAGAGAGAGAGAGAGAGAGAGAGAGAGAGAGGTGAAAGGAAGGAGTTAGGGACAAATATAGACTAAGTCCATGTACCAGTGAAATACTTCCTCCAGTCATGCCCCACCTACCTACAGTTACCACTCAGTAGTCCATTCATCTATCCATGGATTAATCCAGCAAATGAATTAATCTTCTGATGATGTCAGCATCCTCATCCCTGAATCTTCCTGCATTGGGGATCATACTCTCAACACATGAACTTTCCAGGAGACATTTGACATCCAAACAATATCAAAACTGAATTACTCTTACTTTAGTATAAATGTTTAAGTATGGTATCATGTTACTAGATATGAAGGTGTTTCTTGAAGAGCAGAACCAATGGGAGAATTTCACTGTATGCCAATTATTGTTTTTTCTAGTACTGAGGACTCACAAAAAACATACAGAAATAATTTCTTGGTCTCATTTATTTTTATTCCATATGTGGTCACAAAAAGGAAACTCCATATTTAAAAAGGGGGAAAATGTGCTAATTATACAAGGGATTACTGAAAATCCAATGAAACATATTTCAAGAACAATGTAATTTTTATGGTGTTAAATAACTATCTTGTTGGAAGCTATTTCAGTTGTCTAAATTATATATAAAATTACCCCAAATTTAGAAACTTAAAGCAATTACTTTGCTCATGAATCTGTAATTTAGGTGGAACTCAATGTAGATAATTCATCTTTGCTCTACTTGACATAATCAGGATAGCTCAAAGGCAGGGGGCTGGAATCCTCTGAAGACTCATTCATTCAAAACAATGGTAGTTGATACTGGCTGTCTGCCTTGCTGTTAACTGAGACTTTTAGACAGCACTCCTGTGTGTCGCCTCTTCATGTGGCCTGTACTTCCTCAAAATATGGTGTCTACTTCCCAAGTAAGCAAGAAAAAAACAAGACAGTATTGAATATCATTTTATGTCTTAGGCTCAGAAGTCATGCAATGTCACATCTAATATGTTGTATTGGTTGAGGAAATTACAACGATCTACCCAATTTCAAGAGCGGAAAACACCCCTCATGTCTCAGTGGAGGCATGTTGATGCAACACTATAGGAGAATGGGGGATAAGATTGAAATTGGTGCATCAATCTTTGGAAAACACAATTGGCCACGATGGCCTACCTGTTTCTATGCACATTGTTTTTACAGAGAAATTCCACTGTCAGAGGGTCTGCCTTAAAACTATAGAATGTCTTTTTCTCTGTTTTAAAATTATTAAAATCATGTATAAAGTATATGAAAGACTTTAGAACATCTCATTGTCAAAATTACATGTTTTATATACAGTAAACTTTTTATGTTCATATTCTTCAGAATAATTTTTGTTAGTGAACTAAGGGAGAAATATAAAGAATATCTGAACTAAAATTAATATTTTTGATTAACCTTATTAGATAAATCACATTACAAAACACTTGTTATGGGGGTAGGAAAGATGGTGGAATGAGAAGGACATCATTACCCTAGGTACATGTATGATTGCACGAATGGTGCATCTCTACACTGTGTACAACCAGAGAATTGAAATATTGTGCTCCATTTGTGTACAATGAATTAGAATGCATTCTGCTGTCATGTACAACTAAGTAGAACAAATAAAAATAATATTTAAAAAACACTTGCTGAATTCCCATGCTTTCTTATTTGAAAATACATTAGTATCTTCCACTCACATCCCTGTGGTTATAAATATTATCAAGTTAATAAGTGTGTAATGATAAAGAAAAACTATTCAACTAAAGGATTAATCATTTTATTATCTTTCAATTTGTAGACAACAAATCAAAGATTCCCTACAATCAACCTTTGTCAGCAATCCATGCAACTGGGACAATTTCATGAAAATTAATGAATGAAAAGTATTTTTCCAAACTGAATCAATACTATGCACACGTTTGAGGATGGAATAATTACAGAGCTTTCATGTCTTTGTAAACATTTTGCTCTGGCCTAAATTTTGCTAATTGTGCTATCACATTCTATCAGATATTCTGAGTTAAAAGGGGAAATTATGGGATGTCTTTAAAAAGATTGAATTTCTGTCATCCATACAAGGAAGACAGATGAAGAAATTGATTGCCCTGCTTTTAATTCAGAGATGATTTAGTGGGGAAAAAAATTCAACTAGAGAAGTGGAAGCTGTTCCTTCTAACTCCTCATCAGGGTGTCCTAAAAAATAAGAAAAGGCAAAAACATCTTGGATTTATAGACAGAATTCTGCATAACTGCTGACCACAGTAAAATTCAATAATACTTTTAAGTTGACAATTTTATAAAGAAAGAAAACGCAAAGGAAAATATACTGTATTTGTTTTAGGAAAAATTGCTGAAATCATGTTGTTTTAAAAGAGATACAACCAAACATTGTTGACAGGAACCAAAGGGGGTAGATTTTTATGGAGATTATTTTGTTTTTGACTTCATAGTGTCTGTACTTTTGAAAATTCTCTTTGAAACCATATTACAAAGACTATTGCTCAAATTTGGTGGATTTGAGGCAAATTGTGAAAGTTTTCTTAAAAAAGTGACTTGAGTGAAGCCAGATTTATAATTAGAAGCTATAAATTGAAGTGGTTAGAAATAATACAAAATTACTTTCAGCAAAGCCAAAATTGTTAGTAATCAAGATAATTTTCTCAAGTAGGTGTCTGCATTTTCCAGAAGAGGTGAAAGAATAAATAACTTAAGGGCTCAGTCCATACAGGTTAACACAGAACAAATAGCACAACTGGAATAAATATTTCCTACCCACATGCTTGAAGACATGAGGTGTCTGTCAATACCCGGTGTCACTTTTACTCTTCTACCATTGAACTTGTACAGAGGAGGAGGAAGAGAGGCCATAATATAGTAGTTTTAGATTATCATATTTTAAATAACTTCATATGCCATATACCATTTTGGCCTGTGATGGACTCCATATGCAACAGTGGCCCCATAAAAGTAAGATATATTTTGCATACTGTTTCATAAGTTCTTCTGGTAGTACCTTCTAATTTAAGTCCAGAAATTAATGCACAAATCTCACTTCTCCAGACTTATCTTAATCCACTTTTGATCAGGGCATCTGTATATGCTGCATAGCAGGATTTTATTAAAATACCGCATATCAATTTAATAGAGCTGGAAACTTTCCACCATCTTGTGATATCATAGCCATCATGATGTCATAGCACACTGCATTGCTCCTGTTTGCAGTGATGCTGGTGTAAATAAATCTGCACTACCAGCTGCATTGAAGTCTAGCACACACAATTATTTAGAGTACACAATACTTGATAATGCTAACAAATGACTATGTTGCAGGTTTATGTATTTATTATACTATATCATTATTTTAGCATACTCTCAATTATTTAGAAAAGAGATTACTGTAAGCTGTATAGCAGAAGCATAGCACTTCTCATGTTTACTATGCCTCTTGAGGGTATCATTTTCTCTTGAGTTTGATTTAATCTCAACTATTTCATGTTGTTTTGTTCATAGTGGCCCCAGGAAAAATAGGCTATAGGGATATAACTATTTACTAAGGGATATTAATAAGCCTCCCCTGTGCAAATAAATTGATACGTAGTGTTTTAATAAAATCCTGCTATGCAGCATACACCCTGATCAAAACTGGATTAAGGTAAATCTAAAGACGTGAGATTTGTGCATTTATTTCTGGACTCAAATTAGAAGGCACTACCAGAAAAACTTCTTATAAAATGGTGTACAAAACTCATCTTACTGCTGAATTAATAGCAGGGAATACATAATAGTTCAACCATCAGAAATTCAACTATATGTATTAAAGGCACTCCAAACTTTCCAAAGCAGAGGAATACAAAGAAACATGGCTCTTGAAATAGTCCGAATCATCCAGCAGCTTTTAACTTTATCCAAGCACATCAAACTCTGTACTCTTTTTAGATTTTTGCTAAAGTTTTGACATGTAAAATTTTGTCCATATCATATCTTACTGGAGATGGCTCATGTCTAGACAGAACAATTGTAGTCGCTGCTCATTTCTTGTATCAAAATTTCCAATAACCATTCTACTTTCCTGGAAAAAAAATTATTCTAAGAAGCAAATTGCCTCATTTTGACATAGTTGTTAACATTAAACTTACCATTCTGCTTTCCAATGCAAACTTTATACCCAAGTAATACTGACAAGCTCCTATTGTGTGGCCTCCATGTACTTGTTGCCTCATATTGTGACAACAGAACTCTCTGACTTTGTGAATGATATTCTCACCATTATAGAGCTACTTCCTTGTTTATGTTATGTAATCTGGAGTAAGTCAATTTTGTTTAGAAGTCAGTACTCCATGGAGTGCAATACATGATTAAAGCATTAGTAACCATTTGTACCTTAACATAATTAGCCTTTCTGTTTTTTGGTGGGGGCAGGGTACTGGGGATTAAACTCAGGGGCACGAAACCACTGAGCCACATCCCCATCCCTATTTTGTATTTTATTTAGAGACAGGGTCTCACTGAGTTACTTAACACCTTGCTTTTGCTGAGGCTGGCTTTGAACTCACAATCTTCCTGCCTCAGCCTCCTGAGCCCCTGGGATTACAGGCGTGCACTCCTGCACCCAGCTAGCTCTATTTAATCATTGACTGACATTGTGTTCTGAGAGAATGAGGCATAACAGATATAAATTGATGAGAAGTTCAGGAAATGGGAGAGAATAATAATAATAAAAATATTAAGTCTAGAATAGGGAGCTTAATCCAAAGTGGAGACAATTCCATGAATAAACAAAAGCATTGGTCAGGCATAAGGAAACTGGAGTCCAGAAGGAGAATACAGTTGATCAAATGGTGCTGGAAAGGATAGCGGCTGTGTAGAAATTTCAGTGAGTACTTTTATTCCCTGGCTCATCATTAAGTTGACTCCAGTGATTATTTATTTAAAATCACTACTTTACCTAAGAGTAGGTGAAAAACAGAAGGCACACTTACATTGAAAAAAATTGAAATGAGTTTCATTAGAGCCACTTCTTTATTTATTTATTTATTTTAAACAGGTATAAAAAGTGAACCAGGGGGCAAAGTGTGGTACCTTGCAAGAAGCAACAGAAGGGGGCTGTTACCAGCCTGGGTCTGGAAACACAAAAGGAGGAAGAGTATCAGAACCTGGCTAGAAAGTCAGAGGGAGCAGCTCCCAGACAGGAGCCTTGTTCGGTACAGGAACAAAGCCAGCCCTCAACAACCTGTAAGCGGGAAGATAGGACAAAAAATACCCAGATCGTGAACTCTTCTGAGCCTCCAACAACCTGCAGGGCTCTCCCCTGGACAAACCCAGCCATTAACAGGAAGTCCAATGGTGAGGGAATCTTACCTGTTTCCAAACAAGGTTAAGAGAAAGGATCTTTTTCTATCACCTTTTTATAGAATATTTTATTTTTAATAAACCATTCTTCAGCTCAGAGTGAATCAATACTTCTGCAACCTCCTTATCACCACCAAGGTTTCAGACCAAGAAAAGATTGTCCAGGTGCTAAAATGTGAGTTTCAAATAATGCCTCCTCTCAGAGGCAAAAGAGCACAGATGTTAGGCCCCTAACTTGTAGCAGATTTTGATGAGTTGTTGCAACTGTATTCAATCAACTGTACCCAAGCAACCAAACTAAACTATTCCTAAGCAAAAGCCAAAAAAATGACAAGCCTATGAAAAATGTCTTTTGGATGCTAAAAACATTTGCCTTGATATCATACTCTTAAGTTACTGGAATTTTTTTATACATAGGGACAGACATAGCACACACACACACACACACACACAAACACACACAAAATCTACAATAAGCAAACTGAACCTAACACTAACAGTTTATCACTAGGTGAAAAAGGGGAAACAATACCATTGTTATTCTCAAAGAAATAATTGGGATGCCAATAACCTACAAATGATTCAATACTGACCTGAGATTCCAAGTTGAGTAGACGTCAAACTGCATTTGTGGAATTGTGTTTTCTCTAACCACTAACAAATGAAGGTTAATAATATAGAAGGTAGAGGTCCTAAATATTGACATCTGTGCCTTGTGTAGGAAATAACAGTTGTTTCAAAGCTCCAAGTTTGATTTCTTTACCAATTATAATTCCACACCTTCCATATGACAAATATATAAATTAGTTTACATATCCCAAGAAAGAGTGTTGTCATTTGGGGCACTGGGGTTTTGGTTTTATTTGGGGTTTTGTCTATTTCCACAAAAACTTAAAGAAAAACAAAAAAGGAACTTGTAATGTGCAGGCAGTGACAGGGACGAGTATGGCTTTTTCAACAAGGCTCTGCTTTCATTCCTGGAATGAAGAAAAGAGAGTAACTCTACAGTGAGATCAGCCCTTCAAAGTTCACAGAAATCTGCTGCAACTGCTGACTTTGAAGTCATAGCTGCTCCTTTTTGAACACAGGCTTCCGAACAACACAGTCTCACAGATAATGAGTCCCCACATCTATATTTGTCTTGTGTAGTGGTCTGGAGGCAAAGATAGGAACTTCTTTATTCACTGAATAGTTTTGTCTTCAAATCTAATACTTTTACTAAAGGACAACTGAATGTTAATTGAAGTCGAAGAAATTCACTTAAAAAAAAAGCAAGTCCACTGCAATTTCCTACTATTGCTACTAATAATTATCATGTCCATGCAAAGACAATATTTCTTGTACATGTATCAGGATGACCACGTGGATTGTCATGACCTGTGTCCATTCTGGTGTTGAGTGCTCATGATGTACCAGTTACTATGCATTTAGAACATTATGCCAATTTCCTGCTAAACAACAAACCACACAGCACCAAAAACAGATTCTAAATACAAACGTTGTATATCTCTACCCACTCTGCAACACGTTGTATGGAAACAATCCAATATTGATGATTGAGAATAAACAACTTTTGTATTTTTTTCACTTTCAGGGATTGTGTTTTCATTTAAAGTAGGTTTTATGAACATATTAACAATTATTTAGACAATTCGTGTTTTTTAGTCTTAATATCACCCAGAATCTTTTTAATTCTTAATCCTCCCTTTCCAAGGTTTTTATTTCTCTATGTCGATCTATTTCTTGATTAGATGAAGAAATACAGTAACTGAGTAGTTCTGGGAACTTGAAACTTAACTTATACATTTTAAGGGGTTATATTTAAGAAAAATACACAATTATTATTACTATTTTATTATATATAAATCACACCTTGATAGAAAATTACGTCTAAACAGGAATTTTGATCCAGAATGAGAAATAACAAAATTTCAAAATCTTAAAATATGACAAATCTTAAAATATGACTATAAAACTAACAAAAAACCCCAAAATATACTATAGTATGGATATTAACTAATTGCCTGGCAATACATATTTCTGTAATGTATATTTTTATTTAATATTTTTATAACATATTTCTCTTTTGTAATATATCTTTTCCTTCATTTTTATTTCATCTACTTTAATCACCTGTCCAAATGACAACTTTGTAATATAATTTTCGATACATAGAAGTATAAGAGAATTCCTGCAGCCTAATTAACCAAATTTTATTTCGTACTACTAATAGTTTAAAAATCCCTTTTAATTTCAACACTTGTTGTGATACAACATAATGACTTTGTATATTTGTCACATTTGGGGAAAGCACTATGAAGTTTCTCTCCTATAGAGTGCAGTCTTTGAAATATGCACACTCGCTTCACTTTCCACATATCACCTGTTTCTCCTTCATCATCCACTCACTGCCAGTGTTAGGGTCCCTCCTGCAGCAATACTGTGTCAGCCTCTGCATTAGAAGATGGGAATACCTTTAATTATCTACCTCAAAAAGTTCCCTGTCTCTAGAATTCATAAATCTTGTGTTCATGACCAGTGAGGGGTTTGCTAAGTAATTTGCCTGATATTTTCTCAGCCCTTTTGCTATGAAGACCAGTCTTTGTTGACTTAGGTATGTCTGTTGCTGTCCCCCTTCTGAAATCCTCATGCATCTCCAGATCTCTCTTCTAAGTCTGTTTTGTCTTTGTACATCCCATTTATTTCTCTATTCTTCTCTCTGCTAGCTGAATTCCCTGTGTTGTCTTCTAATTCACCTATTGTATTCCTTCCTTTTAAATCTACTATTCATTCCTTCCATCACATTTTTTTTAAATAACACAGTTTCTCCTCCAGGAAATGTTTCCTAAACTTATAGCTTGATCTAAATCAAATGTCCTCACAATCATGAGTCATAAAATGAATTACATATTTGCTGAAGTTTTCTTCTGTCTCTTTGCACTGTCTGATGGAGGATTTTGTCAGAGACAGCGTAAATCCCTGCCTACATCTTTTGGATCAGGAGGGGATAGTAGTGTAAGACCCAAGATTTTGCTATTGCTCTATTTGGTCGTTTTAGAGGATTGATCTTCTAGGGGAAATAAAAAGTGTCTAAACATTTAGACACATCACTCTTGAGCTGAGAGACCTTCTTAATAATGATGGCTACCTACAAGCCTACCATTTCCCAACAGGCAACTTTATCCTTGTTTGGGTCTAGTTATAACAGAGCCATCTCTCTTTAATGGATGTAACATCTTAGAAAAGTACAAGGTTGGAATAAAACCATTTCCCATTTCTCCATCTGTTCCAGTACACACATCTGTGGGGTCTTAGCTCAATCTATACTTGGACTTTTCTAAACAACCAATGCTTATTTTTGCCCCCAACTCCTGCCCCTATATACTTAAGAATATCAATTACCCTAGGATAATTTATCAAAATAAGCATGGTGGAAAAAAAGTTACTTGTCTGAGAAAACAAATCAAATGACCATAAAGGTTGAGTTACTTTATTAATTCAGGCCTGATCTATTTTTGTATTCAATCTTTCAGTTGCATTCCACACATTCTTCTTTGTCACTAACCAATTACCAAAACTTAATAGTGTAATAATTTCTTTCCGTTGATTTGATTTTGATTTTTTTTATAGGTGATTGCCTTAGTTTTGTGTTGCTATAATAGAATACTTGATGCTGCATAATATATAGAGAAAAGAGGTTTATTTGAATCACGATTCTGCTGTTTTGAAAGTCAAAACAGCATGATGCTGACTCTGGCAAGATCCTCCTGGCAACACCACAATGTGTTTGAGAAGCAAAAAAGGAAATGGCCACATGCAGGAGGGGCCAATGGGTGGGGTGACCTCAATCTATAACAATCCCCCTTTGTGAGAACTAATACAATCACAGAAGACCTGATTCACTCCAGTGAAAGCATCAACCGATTCATGAGGGTGGAACTCCACCAGGCCTCGCCTCCTATATTTTCCACCACCTCAGAGCCACTACATTGGAGACCAGGCTTACAAACATGAACTTTGGGGTACAAGACACATCCAAATTATCACAGTTACTGACAATTTTGTTTTAACAGGAATGCTTTTACTCTTCCATTGTTTTAAGTAATAATGGATGTTTCCTCAACATAAACTCTACCAGTTTAGGAAGTGCTCCTATAGTCTCAGTTTAAGAGCTTAGTTTTTTAAAATGATTTGTTTCAAATGAGTTGGATATTAAGTGCCATTCAACTCACAAAATCTCTTGATGCCTCAGTGTCAAATAATTTATCTTTTGATCTGTTGAATAACTTCACTGAATTATGCTTCCTTTTTCAGAAGAAACCCTACCTGGTAATTGTATATTATTCTTTTAGCATAATTCTAATAACAAGTCACTAATTTCACTTTCAAAATTTTGCTTCATTTTCACAAATGAAAATGGCTCCTGGTTGATTGTTTTTCTGGCCCTTTGTTAGGTTCTGATAGATATAAATATTATAGTTTCTTGAAATGGATCAGTGTACTTTTCAGTTCTTCCTGAATAGTAGAATATTTTAAGTAGAATGGAAGCTACCTATCCCCTTGTTTAATGTTGAAAACTCATTCATAAAATTGTTCCAGTTCAGTACCTTTTTTGAAAATAAGCTTTTTGAGAAACAATGTTGACTTTTTGTAATTACGTAACAAAAACATATCCATTTATGTTCAATTTGTGAAAAAATGTAAAGATACATCATAAAAATAGAAGGTCATAAAATCATCTTAATATCACATTTCCATGTATGTTAACTTTCTTCCTATTAATTATTTGGGAGTCTAATTTTCCAATGTTTATTTTCCTATCATTGCCAACCCTCACCCTTGCCCAGCCTTCGCATTCAGACACACAGTGCATCTATTTTACCGTTACATGATTTTTCTCTTTTGTCTTAAACTTAGAGCTATATTGTAAAAACTTTTCCATGACAATAAATGTTTCCAGTAATATCTTTGAATGTCTGCCATCTAGGGCAGGGAGACACTGTAATCTGTTTAATCGGTTGTGCAGGACTCATCTTTTATAATCACTGTGTCGCTGTCCATCTTTTCTTCAAATGGTCCCCTCCGGTTCATGTCTGAGCTTTCTTGGGTGCCTTCCCTGTAATTTATGTGTGCATTCCCGCCCTTACGACAGCAGATAGAGGTTTATCCTTTGCTATGGCTTTAATCAGAAATTACAAGTTTGCCTGTTCAAATCTTTGACCAAATAAACTACACAAATGGGAAGATTTGCACTGCCTTCTGAGATGGAAGGCTCTTTAGCTAGTGATCCAGAAAAGGAGCTCCCACTCCAAGCAGGAGGCTGTTGTTATACAAGAGAGCTCCTTGCATTTGGGAGAATTCCTCTTCCACTTTGTTGTGGCAACCAGTGAGCTGGAACAGTAACTTCCCTTTTTCCAACTGGCACCACTTCCTCGCTGTGGGCCAGCTAAGGAATCCTCCCTGGCTTTTTTCCTAGGAATGGCCATCAGCGTCAAATATGAGCTCAAATAATTTAAAAGCCATGAGAGGAATCATGTTCTGTGTGAACCATGACCAATATCAAAGGTATTTGCACTCCAAAGACCTCTCAAAGCCCGCCCTTTTCTCCAGCTCCTGTCCCTGTGAGGTAGAAGGTGCTGGTGGGCGTCTTCCATTTACTTGTCTGACTTCTTTGGCTGCAATGAACTGTGAGTTGCTTGGTCCATCACTCAACTCAATCTACCTACATAACATCCCTGAAAAACTCCATTCAGTTTGACTTGGGGATAGTGCCCTTTCCAGTCCTCACAACAATCCAGAGCACCCTCTTCGTTTTCAAGAGAATTTGGGAGTAGAGGATCCCAACACGTGTACTCAAATTGCCATCTCAAATCGGAAGCATTGTATATGCTTTCTTCTGTTAAAAAAAGGCTAAAATAATGCGCTTTATATAAAAAGTTACTTTTAAATGCAAAGACTCTCTACAAAGAAAACATTTATTTTACCTCTGCCCACTTCCTGTTTGAATTCATTATACAGCAACAAGCTCTGACCCTTGTATCCCGAAAGCAGAATGGAAGATGGAGAATTGAAGCAGGGCTCAAAGCTCACGGTGATCGGAGACTGTCATCTTTGTACACCAAGAATTTCTCACAAAGTAGGTGCTTGATAAACATTCTCAAGTTAATTGAAGGAATACCTGTGCTGAAATGTGCTCTTTTGGCCCTAGGTGCACTGCAGAGTCCAGTACAACTCCCGGAGTCTCAGAGCACAATGACCACATGGGTGCTGACCGAGTCCTTTCCATGGAGCACAGGGAAAAGTGATGTTCTGCAATTGCACAGGCTGCATGTGGAATTCCAGAAACCCAGCCTGGGTCTGAGGGTCAGGATGATAAACACATCATGGCAGATTTTATAAAATCAGAATACAGCACATTTTGCCATTTCCTCTATTTTTTTGAAATGAAGAAAAGACTGTGTAGTAGTGCAGAGAGAAGGAGGAAGGGAGGGAATTACTCTAAGATGATTTACTTTGCCTAAATCTATGAGAAACATATTTTGGAATTCTCACTAGAAGACTTGTGGTCCTTAGATTTGAATCTGTATGACTTCAGGAAGTTGATATCTGGCCAGGAATTTAAAGATTGCTTTCTTTATTAGGTAAGGACATAATTTCTGTATTTACTAATGCTTTTGGAACATGAGTCTCTTTCAAAAAAATATCTAAAATGTTAATTTTTTTTTCCTATTTCAAAACACTGAAGACTTGGGGGTTTGCTCTATAAATGAAAATGCAAATATGCATCTCAAATCAACCTTGTACAAAAGATACAGAACGCTGCCAACTGTCTTACACTTGAAAGAGCTAGTAGTATAGAAAAATATCCCTAAATATAAGGAAGAAATAATTCTTACCAAATTTTTGGTAAAATTTCAGAAAACAAAAGAATGTTTTGTTAGAAGTTCAGGAAAACAAAACTAAGAATGATCAGATGTGACAGAATTTTTAAAGATGAGTACATCTTTAAAAAAATAGTTAAGAGACACAAAGTGAAACAATGGAAAGAAAAAGAATGAAATGGCTCGTTTGGCATACATTGCTAAGAACCATGGAGAAAAATAAACAGTGAGAGGCACAGGGGGTGGGGTGGGGTAAAGAGGTAGGGAGTTGCATCAATTTCCATATTCATGTTTCTATTAGTTTATATTGATTCTACATTGGTTTCTATCACTACTGTGGCAAATTATCATCAGCACCTTCAAATAACACAAATTTATTGTCTTATAGTACTGCAGGTCATCGTTACAAAACGGGTTTCACAGGGCCCTGAAGTGTCAGCAGGATTGGGTTCCTTCTGCAGGCTCCAGGGGAGAATCTGTGCCCTGGCCTTTCCTAGCTTCCAGAGCCTGCCCAGGTTCCTGGGCTCATGGTCACCTTCCAACAACTGTATCACTCCCACATCTGCTTCTGTTATCCATCTTTCTCTGATCCTCACCCTCCTGCCTCCCTCTTATGAGAATTATATAACAACATCGGGCACCCCCAAGGAAGTCAATAATAATTCTTCTTCCCAAGACTCTTAACCTGATCACCTCTCTAAAGTCTCCTTTGCCATGTAACATAACAGGTTTCTGACACGAACGTCTTTGGGAATGTATTATTCTGTGTGCAATGGGAAAACTGCAATTTCAATGAAGGTGGTCAAGAATGGGCTCACTGAGTAGGTAACATCTGAGGAAAGACAAAGACATGTCATCCAAGAGGACATCCTTGAAAGGAGCTTTCCAGCCACAGAAAGTGGACTCTGACCCATGCAAAAGCCCGTAAGCAAGAGCAATTCTGGTCCATTTGAAGAACAGTGAAGAGGCCTCACTATGTGAGGAAGAGGAACAAGAGGGAGCACCGAGGGATAGGAGGAGTGGGAGGGAAATGGGTGACATCCAGCCTGGAACTCATGTTTAAGAGTTTGTGATTTATCCTGAATGGGGGAAACTTCTAAGAAGAGAAATGACATCATGGCTCATATTTTTAGATGATCTGGTGACTATGTTATAAATAGATTATAGGCATGTGATGGTTCATATGGACTGTCGAGTTGATTGAATTGAGACTTTTGGGTGTGTCAGGGAGGGTATTTTCCAGAGATTATTGACATGTGGGACAACAAACTGAAGGGAGCAGACATTAGACAGAATCATCCTCAGTGCAGTTTCAGAGTGTCAAGAAAACAAGGCTCGAGGGAAAATGGCAATAACAAGTTTTCCAATATAAGAGGAGAAATACAGGCATTTTCATCAAGAGCTGAGCACCAGGGTTGCCAACGTTACCAATTTGTGAATTGGTGCAAAAAGACAGTAGTATTTAAAAATGTCACTCTCCAGAAATGGAGACAGTAGGCAGAAGTGGATTTTTTTCCTCCAAATTATGGCAAAGACAAAATGCCAAAATAACATCTTTCTAAGAATCTTCTCTCAACTAAACTTAAGTTTACAGTCCATGGATTCCAGGCAACCAGCATTGACTGACCATCATTTGGAGAGGCTAAACCAAGATTTTCACCTCCTCTGTTTTATTTAATCCAAGTGTCTGTAATGCTCTTTGGCAGCACTGAACACTCAGGTCTTGGTACATAATTTTGTTTGGGATGACAGCTTCAGGGATCTGGACATTATTCTGTTTTCTAAAAATGATGGGTGCAATACTGGTGCTTTGGAAATCTTGTGTGTTCTCTCAACTCTTTGAGTTCTTTGGACAATGAAAGATCTGCCCTTGAATAGTAGCACTTCTGAGGTCCTGAAAGAACCACATTCCTTCTGAAATAGTAGCCCAGGCTGCACATGCTCAGAGAACCTCCCCTCTCAAGGTACCCAGAGCCCCATATGCTGACACTAATAAGCTGAATGGTAAACCAGGGAGAACAACTTTTACACTTTAAGTTTACTGTCCTATCACTGACTCATGGAGATTTTGTTCAACCTAAAGTAAAAGTTATGAAAATGTATTATTGAGTGTTTTAATCCATAAAACACAGCATCCTTCTCCACATCCATTATCCATTTATTTACTCAATGCCTTCTATTTTGTTAAATGTCCTTAAATATTGAAGAACATTGGGTTGGTTTCAACTTTGGAGTATTATTAATAAAGTTGACATGAACACTTATACACAAAACCACTTTAATTTTGACATAAGAATTTTGCATTTTGGCATTTGAGCTCACAAGGATAATGACATTTATTTATAGAATTTAACATTTCCTAGATTTTAATATCTGTGGATTTTAATTTTAAAGGGGTCTTTGTGTGGACTTTATTATTACTTCCTAGGACTTGGATCATTGAAAAATGTTGTATTTCCATTTAGGGGATTTCTAAATTGTTTGTTAGAATTGTATTCATGGAATTTCTCCGTGTTTTATTTTTGCAGTGTCTTTATGATGCCACGTGATCTCCAAAAGAACAATCTTAGATGAGCCTGGATATTTTTTGGCTTGTGAAACAGAATGTGAAGTGAACACCCAGTCTCAAACACAAACACCTTGGAGTCAGCTGAACTCAAGTACCTTTCTAGGAATCTTTTGACTACTAGGTCTGCACTGCTTGTGGGGGCCCATGGGAATTCTCAGTGGAATACAAGTTCATATTGGGTGTGGCCTCACAAATGAGGCAATGGGGCTGTCCTTTCAGGAGCTAGCCATGCTACTGGTTGTCCATGGATTTAATGACTTAGTGGTTAATTTAGTGGGTTAGAGAATAAAGAGCCAGGAAATTCTCAGTAGGAATTTACCCATATCCATGACGTTGTCTATTCCACTAGGTGTAACAGCCGTGGCCTTTCTCCCCCTCTAGTCTCTGTCCTCAAGGAAGAACAATTTAACTAATCGGTAAATACAAGAAGGTTAAATTGGCACATTCACTTAGCCAATCTTTAGGAGGCCAGCCCAGTACAGCACTTCCTGGGCCCAGGACTATAGGAACTCTGTCTGATTCTGTGGTTTATATTGGGAAGTCATCTGGGGCTACCTGATGTCTAAGGCCAAATGAATGCCTGTATCAGTAATAAAGGTAATAAGTAGGCCCTGTGTGATTTCTTATTTCTTAATTGGTTCAGAACCCAGGTGGTAAAGACTGATGCTACTTAAGGCACTCCTGGAAGATCCCAATAATGGGGGCAAAGGCATCTGTTCCATTCGGACTGGTAAATCAGTAGAATAGATCCTGTGCTGGAGGTGGAGGGAGTCCTGCCTGAAAACAAGCCAATACAAAGAAGGCAGAGCCATGAGTATTGGATAAAGACAGGCCTGATGACATGTTTTGAACATCTGCATCCAGCTGTATTTGATGCCTTAAGTTTTTCAGATATAGGATCCAATGCCTTCCCTCTTTTGCTCAGGCAAGTAAGATTAAATTTCAGTCCCTCACAATTGAAAAGATCTGGCCAATATTGTTTAGAAATGGGCTGTTTTTCTTGAATCGCAGTCATGAAAATGTCTGCTTTTCCAATTTATTTCTGAATTAGATAAAATGTAAATTAAAAATTGCAAACCACTAGGATACACTTACTAATTTAGTAACTTTGGCTTAGCAAAGTCAGTACCTCCTCCCATCCCAAAGACTTTCAGAGATGCTCTTTCCAGAAACCTGGAGGTAGGAGAATTTGACAGAAGAATAGAATACAATACTACTTCTCCAAACAATGGAAGGGCCTCTTGGGAGATAAATCTTCTTCCCTTGTTTTTTAAGCTTATGGTAGTGTTCTAGTTCATTTAAATTTTTTTATTTGTTCTTTTTCATTATTCATGCCAGTAGAATGTATTTTGATATATCACACACACGTGGAGTATAACTTCCCATTCTTGTGGTTGTACATGATGTGGAGTTTCACTGATAGTGTATCCATATGTTAACATAAGAAAGTTATGTTTATGTTCTACTGTCTTTCCCATTCATTCTACATCTTTCCCATTCCCATCCTCCCTCTCTTCCCCCCGTACCCACCCCCATCCAATGCAGTGACTAGTTCGTATGTTGTTGTTTTTGTTGCTATAACAAAATAATACAGACTGGGTAATTTATAAAGAACAGAGATATATTTCCTAAGTTCTAGAGGCTGGGAATTCCAAGGTCATGAGACCTGCATCTGGCAAAGACCTGCTCTAAGTACCATACCATGCCAAAAAGCCAAACAGAGAGGGAAAGAGCAGGAACCATTATAAGCACCCCACTAACCAGATAATAAGGCCATTCCTGTGATGACAGCATTAATCCACTCATAAGGACAAAGCTTCATAGCCTAACACCTCCCGTTAGGAACCTCTTTCCAACACTATTGAATTGGGGATTAATTTTCCAACCCATAAACTTTGGTGCAACACATTTAAATTTTTCTTTATACTTGAATATGTATTTGATTTAAAATCTCTTATGCCAGGAACTTTGATAGTTTATATTTGCAATTTTAGAAAGAGTGACACTTATTCTCTGGGGAAAGTCCCATGGTTTCATGATGATCTCATTAACATTGGTGGAATACAAACATGCCTATCATCCAATGAAGAATTTCCTAAAGAAATTTAGGAAATTTCTGTTATTTTTAAGTGTGAGATATCCTCCAAAAGCTCATGCAAGAATGTTCAAAGCTAAAATGATAGATTATGAGAGCTGTAACATAATCGGGGAATTGATCCTTTTGAATGGATTCACTGGGTGGTAACTATAGGCAGGTTGGGTTTGACTGGAGGAAGCCCATCTCATGGGGGCCTGCCTTTGGGATTTATATTTTGTCCAGGGTGAGCAGAGCTGTTTGTCTCTGTCTCTGGTTGCCATATTCTGAGCTGCTTTCCTCCACCATGTCCTTCTGCCAAAATGCACTGTCTCACCTTGGGCTGAGAACAATGGCGCCAGCTATCTATAGAATGAGATCTCAGAAACTGTGAACCTCAAATAAACTTTTCTTCCTCTACCTTGTTCTTATCAGGTATTTTAATCATAGGAACAAAATGCTAACTGAAACACTTATCAAAATTCAATTGTAACACTAAGATAGCTGATCTAGGGCAAAAGAAGCAGGTGGAGTAGCAGGGGATGGGAATTCTAGGAATATTGACCACTAAGATCAGAGTCATCGGGCCACATCTCAGAAATAGGGTACACACTGTGTAAATATTTGATGATCACACAGAAAGGAAACAATAGAGTTTAAGAGACCAACAGGAAATCTAAACATAGTCCACTCACTTAACTGTGAAATTGGTTGTTTAATGATTAATATGTCTAGACTGGATCCATATCATCATGCCTAGAACAGAACGAAGTTATTTAAAAATGGGAGTAGAAATAAGTTACACACTCACATCTGAATTTATGAAAAGAAATGATTTGTAAATTGTATAACTTCTAGAATTCTCAATTTTTTTAAAGTGACTTTGTTGATTTCTCTTTCTTTCCTTTTTTTTTTTTAAACAGCCAATAGGTTTTGAAACTATATCTGAAAGTCACTGATGAAACCAAATGCCTTCACTTCACTAATTTTAGCAAAACCATTTTGTGATAATTTTCCAACTGAAAACGTCTAGTGGATTTTTCATAAGGGATGCTACTGTCTCAGTCTTAAAGCAAACAAATTAATTTGCTAAGTAGAAGAAGTTGAGAATAAATTTGTCTTTATTCTTTATCAATTTAACTGGAAAAATTCAGCTAAAACAGAAAAGAAGTCAAATAAAATGACATCATTTATGGTAGGGAGAGCATATAGCTAATTTGTGGTCAATCTATACCTTCAAGTGATAGTTGTAAAATTTTAAAACTAAAAATTAGACTCCCTGTGTACACAGAAAAAAATATTTTACTAACTATAACAAAGGGACAGAAGCTTGATAATCTTTTAACTTCATGTCCAGTGATATGACTTGATAGCCATAATATTTTTTAACAATGTCCACAACTTGGTGTTTCCACTGTAACTTTTTTCTATACAACATGTAATTAACACAATCTTTATTCTTAATTATAGTAAATATGATCCATTTCACTAAATTTTTTATTGAATATTTTATTAATTATTTTATGGAATGGTTGAATTTAAAATCCAAGTTGGAGAGTACCATAAATTATTACTCAATTTTTGATATGTTCATATACATAACTGAATGTTCTCTGGCAAGTTTCTGTTCATCTGTATCAGTTTTTTGACATTTCCCCTACTCATTCCAGGTCCTGGGACAGAGGGTTTCACTAAGACAGCTGTTCTGATAATTATAGTCAGATTTCAGATTTCAGCAAAGTTTAGGCCAGTTATTTGTATTTTCATTATGTTGATTATAATATGATCCAGTTTAAAAAGAACATTTTACATTTCTTTTCTCCCTGAAGAAAATGCATGTCTAATCAATCTTTCAACTGCTCACAAAGTTCTTTCAAACCAGAGAGCTCAGTAAACTTCTAACAGGGATGCAATATGATAAACTCCAGCCATTTTTTGCTGATAATTCACGTGTGCAACCAAGTTGAGTGTCTATCTGGTAAGAATCAATACCTTCCTTATTGCAATTTCCACACTGCTGCATTTGTTAGCATTCTTTCATTACCAACAATGGAAACCAATTATAGCTATTATTGATAAGGAAATAATATATTAAAAGAAAATCAGAGTCTCTGCGATTCAGCATGACTCTGGGGAATGGGGCTTGGGGTCGGACCCTTCCCTGAACTCTAGATCTTAACACATCCAAGTCGATTGAAGCTGTGTCAGGATCGATCTTCCCCATCCCAGACATCTGTCCTGCTTAAAACCCTTCCTTGGCTCCCCGTTGCCTTCAGTCTAGTCCAGTACCCTCAGCAAATCCTGTCTGATCTTTGATGATCTCGGATATGCTGTCTGCACTTTCCCGCTCACCACCCAGCTCTTTTCCATCTACCCTTGTCAGCATCCTCTCATGCCAATTGCTCTCTCAGTACTGTGAGGGCTTCCTAACTGGTTTGCCAAAGCCCAAAGTACTTCTGCAAATTAACTTCAAACATGCCAAGATACTGAGGCCCTTGGGATTACTGGAGGCACTGCTGGTCCATTGTCTTTCGTGTGCAATGAAATGAAAAATATCAGGAAGCACTTCTCTAGTCCAGTCATCTGATCTCCTTCCAATTCCTCAAGAGTACCAGCACCTCCCGAACTTCTAGCCATGACATTCCTGATGACCAGAATACTGTTCTTCAACTTTTCACCCACTTTATCCTTTGATAAACTTCTGCACCAATTCTTCTAGGAGGACTTCCTTGACTTCTGCATTTGGTTAGCACACCCTATGAGTCACTCCTGCAGAGAGAGCTCTGTAGAGACAGCCTTTTGAAATATTTATGGCATTTAAGATCATTTTCATTGATACCTGACTCTCCCACTCTAGACCCAGTGGAGCACTTTGTCCAGTTCTCTACTAAATCCCCAGCAACGAGAATAATACTGGCCTATGATGGACACTCAATAAATGTTTGTGGCTGAGTGATTCTTGGCAATTGTGCTTCTTCAGAATTAGATCAATAAAAATAATAGTAATTATTACACATGTGTGCTCTTTGAAACTTGTTCTGATAGTTCAAATTCTTTCTTATTTGGAAATAAAGGAAATCGGAAGCACTGAAAACAGAAACCAGCCACATGCCCAATGTGGCACAACACCCTGGTAGGAGACTGGTAATGAGAACTCTGGCTTCCTGCCTCTTCTCCCCCTTAATGAGAAGAGTTTGGGAAAACTTTGGGCACATGCATGACTTTTTCAGGCTGAAATCCTGTAGGGAAACTAGAATTGTATTTCAGAAACCTTGCATGACTGCCACAAAAACAGACTTAGGTAGTGTGATGTATCGGTCTGGTCCTTTACAGCACCTGCTCACGTGACTTCCTGCTGGTCTGTCTGAAATTTCAAGCACTAAGAAAGCTTGGTTATGAAAATCTTTGATGGTCGGTCATCTATTTAATTTTGTGTTTTGATTTTTAAAAATTGCATCTAGAAAGATAAATGGAAGAGTTTGGAATGTGATGTTTAGCCAAAGGGTTCCCCCCCCACCCTTTTTTTTTTTAACAAGTCCGTGAAATAACTAGCACTCTACCTGGAACTTTTTTTTTGAATGATTCCACACAAAGATTCACTAAAGAGAAGGAAAAAACTTCTGGTAAGAAATATAAGGAGGCAAATGTAACCGCCATGTGTAATTCCGATTTCTTCTCAATATATCATGTGACATTTCTGATTGTAAATTGATGGCAGACGAGCCTTGGTATGAAAAATTTACTAGTATGTAATGCAGAACATGTTATTCATAACGACGTGCCAGATGGAAAATGTGAGCACTTTAACTGGAAAGTGAGTTATTTGTCTTTCTATTTTGTGTAAATCTTCAAGGCATAAATTAAAAGCAGAAGATGTATTGCATGGTCTCAAGATCTAGAAACCTCTACCATACTCTACAAATCTTCCTGCAGTGTGAAGGACAGCATATTCAGCTGGCCAGACGGACACTCTTATCTTTTCTCAAGTGCTGTTGTTCTACTCTGGGATGACTGGGTTAAATAAAAATTTACCCTGAAATGAGTATTTCCAACACTAAATATTCGACATGAACCCCGAGGCCAGACAGGGTTTATTTTAGTTTCTGTTTGCAATGCCCCGCGTGGCACATCATGTTGAAAGTTTTCTCATTCAGAAAATATTTCAATCTTCCATGGTTTTGCAGTGTATATGTGAAAAAGAACTCACAGAGAAGTGATCTCTATCTTAGATAGCCACTTGAAATAGATTTATTTTCTTTTTACATTGCCTGAATAATTTATGTGGTATATTTTGCTACTTACAGAGATGAGGAACTTAGAAGTCAATTTTTTAGTGCTAAGGAAGCTTTTTTCTCCCCATAAACATCAAGCAAGTACTCAGAATGTCCTTAGGAGCAATATAATAAAATAAAAGGGGAATATTTAATATATAAATAAAAATAAAAATTCACACTTACATTATTGCCATACATCTCAATGAATAAAACACAAAGCATAAACTGAAATGTAAAGATGACAAAACCTTTAAAACATAAATATATCCATGGACCAAAAAATGTATAAATTATTTCTGCCCTCAAATAGCAGCATGGGAAACCATACAGCATATTTTAGATTTGGAAACTAGGAAATAATTTTAACACAGCTCATGGGACAATGGTATTATGGAATATTAAGTGCTTACCCTGCTTCTTCCTGCTTCAATCCATCCCACTTGTAATTGCCAGAATACCCTCAACAGTTCTGAATATGATGTCCCCCAGGTTAAAAATACTCCAAGGCTGGTTTCCTCTTATCTAGGACATAGTTTAAAACCCTCCAGGATCTTCTCTTTTGGAGATATACACTGAGTTATTTATAGATGAAATGATATTATAACCAAGACTTGCTCCAAAATAATTGGGGCTGGAATGGAGGGAGGAATGGAGAGAGAAGATCGAGAGGGATGGAGAGAGGGAGGCATAGATAGGATATGGTACGTTCATCAATGGGTGAGATGAGTGATGACAACATAGGATTGGTTGTTGCATTTACTCTACTTCTGTGTGGTTTATAAAGCTATAAAACAACCCTTTAACATTTAAAGCCTCCTGTAATTTGTACCTATTAATTTTCCTTTTATGTTCACAAATTTGAAGTACCAAAATCTCATCCATATTTTGTCTGGGCTTTTCTTTTCTCACATCAGTGCCTTTATTGTAGCTATTTTCCTTCCTGGAATGTTCTCTTAGCTTCCTGGACTCCACTGGATGCCATTTTCCGAGACAGTCTCCTCCTCTGTCAAACAATGGTTTGAACTAGATAACTTCCAAGATCTCTTTCAACCTATATTTACTGAGTAGACAAATGTCTACTTAGGAGTAAAGTCTATGAAACAGAGGACTCAACTATCTATATTTGATCTAGAACTAAAAGTACATTTAATATCGAGTTGTTTGGGGAATTTTAATAAAATTAGGTCCCCCATCTTTTAAAAAAATATTTCACTATTCTCAACTTTGTGGAAATGTATCATTCCAAATGAAAGCTGGTATAAATAATCTGTAAGGTCCACTTAGCAGTACATTGCTGTTTCCATGAAACAAGTATCCTGTAAGGAGAGAGAGATGTTAGAGACTGAGAACAAATAACAGGAGTTGGTTGTAGGAATTTGGCTAAAGAGTGTTAGACCATGAAGCACGTAAAGGAAAAATGTCTAAATGGGTTTTAGCTCTCCACATCTATCTGAGCACTATTTTTTTTTCCAAATGACTTAGAGTAAACATTTTTGTTGCTTGGATTTCCAGAATTAAATGTTAACTGAAATTATTTGGGGTACAAAAAAACTCTTAGCAGTCACTGAATTTAATAAAAGAGTAACACTTCTCTCTTTTTTAAATAAGTATTCTTATTCTCTGATTATGAAATCACACACATTTGAATCGAGTGACTTTTAGGAGGTATACATCTGTCCCTCTTTGATGGCAACTCCACCTCCTCACCTACCCACCAAGGAAGGCCCCAACAACAGGCCTGTTTGTACTCTGTGAGCCTCTTTGATGATAAACACAATTGCTTGGACCAGGGGCAGACAGCCTCTCTATCAGTGTTCTACAGCTTGGTTAAAGTGGGGATATTAAGTCTGAGGCTCTGGGGACTGACTTTGTTAGAACTCTCTTTGTTAATAATGACAGCAATGCAAACTCAGTTGTGCTTACACAAAATATTCCTTGGCTCTTTAGCTTGGAACCTGAGATGTTTCCAACATGGCTGGGTATAGTGCTCAAATGACATCTTCAGGACTGAGCGCCTCCATGTCTCAGTTCGTCTTTTGGGGGTTGTTTTCATTTTCAGGCAGGCTCTTCTCCCACACTGGAAAGTTACCCACCAGCAGCTTCCTACCTATATTATATCATTTTATTAACCTGTCATGGTTTAGATATGAGGTATCCCCCAAAAAACTCATGTGTGAGACAATGCAAGACAGTTTAGAGGTGAAATGATTGGGAGAGCCTTATGGGAGGTGAAATGATTGGGAGAGCCATATCTCCATTATGCTGGGAGAGCCTTAACCTTAATCTGCTGATACATCTGAAACTGTGAGCCCCAAATAAACTTTTCCCCCTCTAAAACTGTTCTTGTCAGGTCTTTTGTTCACCATGACTAAAACACAACCTCAAGTGGAAACTCAACTATTATTAATTCCAGAAAAGTCTCTGACAAGTTTTCCATTGGCTTATTTGGATTGGGAACCTATCCATGATCCAATGACAAAGCCTATGGAACTTCCATGGTCTGCCTACCCCATCCAGGTCCCATCCCTGACATCAGCTCGCCTAAAGATCATGCGTTGAAAGTGAAGAATGAATGATTGATTGAGGTGTTCTTGTTAATCACTAAGTCATGCATTAGAAAAAATGGTGATAACTGATTGACTATTTTTTAATTGATCTGATGATTGACTATCTAGAGCCAGCCTTGGAGTATTCTTCCTTGAAGAGAAAATATATAAGCAGTGACTTGCTAGCAGAATGACTAGGGTGACAGACTCGGGCTTATCTGCCTAAGGGATCGTGGATCTTGTCCCTTCACTGAACTGGAGATGAAATTTCAATCATTAGTCTCGGTTCACTAAAACTTGCATTATGCTGGGAGAGACCGATCAAGGCATTTGAGCCGATCACATAATGATAAAAAGCATATATAGATTTCCTCCTGAGTCTACATGAATATTCAAAAAAATAACATTCTATCAGATTCCTGGGGTAAGTTCTCATGCATCAGGACAAGCTGTTTATCTGCTTATCTAACACAGGACAGTGGCTTAATGCAGTGAGTCTTGTCGGTCGGCTGGTGTGTTTATTTATTGTTGAAGAAAATAAAACTGTACAGGCCTGGTGTTTGTCAAAAGGCAGAATGCATAGATTGCTACTAGTCTCGTTCCCTGTCCAAATAAGCAGATAAAATCAATTTCTCATTTCTACCAAGTAAAAAACTTTCATTGGTAAATCTGATATAATTTAGAATGAAGACAGTCTTCTCTAACTCTAAAAATTCATTTCAAGCCCTAGCTCCTTCTGTCTTCACTCGGTCAATTTCCTTCTGTTGCCTTCTGGACACATCTTTCCTTTTCTCCAACAACCATGTGTGACTTACTGAACAATTACTATGAGCACCAACTGTGCTAACTGTTTTTCATGAATTGTCTTATTGAATCCACCTAGCAAGGTATCAATAAGGTATTAAAGATGATATTTGTTTTGCAGAATTACAGAGAGGCTAAGATACTTTGTCCAATGTCACATAATTAGTGATCAAGCATTATGTTGAAGCCAGACTAAGATTCTAATCTTTTGGGGTGTGAGTGTGTTATTGGGGAGTAAAGCCAGTGGTACTTGATTACTGAGCTATATCTCCATCCCTTCTTATCTTTTCTTTTGAGACAGAGTCTAAGTTGCCCAAGCTGGTCTCTATCTTGTGATCCTCCGTGCCTGGCCCAGACAGAAAAAATCCCTGAGCCCAAGCCCTTAGCCACTTTAAATCACTGCCTCATACAGTACTTTTGATTTAAATATGTTACACAGCAAAAGAAATTGTGTGGATGCAAATAAGGTCACTAATCAATTGGCTTTGAGTTAATCAGAAAGCAACTAGATAGGTAGGGCTAATGTTATCACACAAATTCTTGAAAGGCAAAGTGCTTTCTAAGGCTAGGGACAAAGGAGAAGTCAGAGAGAATCAAAGCTCAAGGAATCAACAACATACCATTGCTGGCTTTTGGACAGAGGGGAACACATGTAAGGGCCAGAGAGTAGCTTCTGTTTTCTGAGAAAAACCCCTGGCAACAGCCGCAAGGAACTGAATTCTGCCAGCATTCTGAGTCTTGCAGCAGATTCTTCTTCAGATCTCTAGATAAGAGCCAGCCCTGCCTACATTTCAGTCTTGTGAGACCCTAAACTGGTCTCTGGGAACTGGTGGAGTCCACCCCAGACTTCTGACCTACTGAACTGTGAGATAAAAAAATGAGTGTTGTTTTAAGCTGCTAAAACTGTAGTAATTAATTACATAGCAACAGAAAAATAATGCAGCACAGAGTTTTGCTTGTTTTTTTTTTAATTAGGTTAAGCCATATTCAATTGCCAATATTAACTATTGTGACCTACAGAAATAATTAGATAATTTGGTTCAATCTAACATTATTTAAGGGGTGTTCAGGCTCATGTTATTTGGTTAATTGATTTTTATAGACTTGACCTCTGAGGAAGACACCAAAAATTAATTGTTTAGGGGTTTGAGTGTTATTCAGTGATAGAGCACTTACCCAGCATGCCTGAGGTCCTGGGTTCCATCCCCAGTACTGCAAAAAAAAATAAAATAAAAATTAATTAATGTTTGTAGACTTTACTCACTCTCCTGTCCTTTAACTCTCCAAACTGTGCACACCAAAAAATATATTGACAGTCCATCAGTTCTACCACAAAAAAATGTCCTCCACCTCATATCCTATTATTTCTAAGTGCTACTGCTACCAATTGTGAACATATTGGTTTGAGGTCAGAAACCATATACTAGTTTTCAGTATAATGTTTTTATATTAATTAATAAATGAGCATTCAGTTTCATAATGTTGGCCCTGTGAAATGAAAATATGTAATGATTCTGTTGTGCAGAAAGATATAGGGGATTTTCTATTAGCACACCACAAGAAAAGATGTTTTTCAGTTTAGACCAGAGATTGAGATTTTGAAACTCTTTATCTTCAAACTAAAAGAGCAGTTGAGAAGCTCCAAAAGTTCTCATGCACACAAACAGGACCCAGGGCTGATGACCAAGCTGAGAATTCAACAAGTCATCCTTTCAAAAGGGCCCATAAAGTCCTCCTGAGAACAAAGAACAATGGCCGTTGTCATAAACTGTTCATTTTCCAAGCATCCAGAAACTGTATTTTCTTTACAGAACTAAAAAGACATATATTTTTCTTTAACCTTTACCTATGTAGACCAAAAGACACAAAAGATAATTCAAGTAGGAGTGATGCTTTGATCCCTCAGAGATGGTTTTGAGGCAGAGTTGAGACCAAACAGCTCCTCCTGGTTGTCACTGAGGGTAGGACATTTATTATCAAATCAGTGAACTGATTTCTGCTGGAACCCAACTGTAAGATGGAATAAAGAAACTAGTCGGGTACATACACCACATTTTCTTTGTCCGTTCATTTGCTAACCTGAAACAGGGGAGTTTGGGGAAGAGAATAATAGAAATAGGTTGGACTGGATATGGGGTAATGGAGGCAGGGGAGGGGGAAGAGCAATAGGAAGGATAGTCGAATTAATTGGTTATAACTTTCCTAGCCTAGTATTTATATACACAACCAGGGTAACTCCACATTATGTACAACCATAAGAGTGGGAACCTGATAGAGTAAGTTATACTTTATGCATATACATTCTGCCAAAATACATTCTACTGCCATGTACTAAAATACTAAAAATAAAAATATTTATAATAAAAAATTTAAAAATGAAAGAAGCTAGTTGCGCCCTCTAATCTTTGTTGCTTCAAGGACTGTATATCAAGGCTGATCTTTCCTGCATAACAAGAGCCTGTGGTTAATTTGTAAACTATGGAGAGTTCACTACAACCGGTCTACTTAGCAAACCCTCAGGACCAGACTTCCAAACTAATACTGTCCATTCTTTGGGCAACATTTGTTTATGGATTTCCTCCCATAAGCTTTAGAGTCAGCCAAATAATTTTACCAATAAAATTTCAATTACATACAACATTATTTAAGGAATAACACAGAAATCTTTTCATTCCTAGCAAAGGAGTACTAACAATATATTTAAAAGGACCTTTCTTTTCATATGTAGATAAAATAGGTATGTCTGTCAAGAACTTCATTTGAAAAAAAATATTTCAAATGGATCTCTTCTTTCTTAACATTTTAAATGTTCTTGTTTTTTTTTATATTATAAGCAGGCACATGTTGGATAGTTTTATTCTATTTGAATAACTAATAAAAGATTGAGCTGGGCATGGTGGTATGCCTATAATCTCAGCTACTAGAGAGGCTAAAGTAGGAGGATCCCAAGTTTGAGGCCACTTTAGCAACTTAGTGAGACCTTGTATCAAAATAAAAATGAAAAATGCATTGTGGGTTTAGCTCAGTGGTAGAGTGCTCTTGGATTCAAACCCCATTACTGTGAAAAAAAAATAGAAAAGGTTCATAACATTACTTGAGTCAGTTGCTCTTAAAGAATATTAGAATTGGAAGAGAACTTGGAAGTCGTCCAGTATGAGACAAACATGAGTGAGTTCCTTTCAAGTACCATCACCGAATGATTTTATAGCCTTTGTTTAACCAAGCCCATTTCAGTCTGAATAGCTCTTACCATTAGGAAGTTCATCCTCACATTAAAATAAAATATACCTTTCTGTAATTTCTATCTATTGTCATGAATGTCAAACTGTGCTTAGGATTGTGGCTGTTTTGTTCTTATCTTGCTAGTTATTATTTAATTATAGGTCTTTATCTAGTCACTGTGAAAATTCTAATGTTCTCATTCTGTCAAACGACATTCTGTGTTGTACATTGGTTTGTATTTCTTTAGAAGCAATTCCTACAAGTAGGATTTCACTTCCCAAATGGCATAATCTTAAACATGGTCTCAGAAGACTTCAAAGCCATTTCTGAAATTTCTCCTAAAACACAGGCACGGACTCAGATTGTGGAGATGAATTATAGTTCCTTTGAAGTGTTTCTTCTTAATTCCTCCAAATATAAATGCTACAACTAAAATGTCAAAGTAAGCAACAGTAATGTTAACACAGTTAATACCGAAGGTAAATGTTAAACACATGCATACAATTCTTTGCAAAGAGCATCTGCAAATGTAAAACCAGGAATGGTTTCATTATAGACAAATCCACTTGAATAGTTGCATTAAATTGCTTTATGTGACATATCTTGGCATTTTCTAATTATTTTTTTAATTTGCAAAAGTTCATCTCTAGAGAACATGGACAGTCGAGATTATGATTGCAGATTCAGAGGCAACACCTTTTCCTTGTTCCTGGTGATTTTCTGTAAGCACAGCCTTGGTGCTCTTTGCTCATTTTCTGATTTTGTGTCTCCTCTAGGGAAGTGAAGCAACTTACTAAATTTGTAGATTTGTAAAGAATAACTTGAAAAGCTTGCTCAATGCTGTCCTCCTTCTCCCTTGCTCAATGCTCCCTCCTTCTCTCTAGGTAGGGAGCCTGTTCACTGAGGTTTACATTGATTTTCTGCTTGTTCATACAACCGGCCTGGCTGGAGCAATCACATGCATGTCCAGCAAAGATCACTCCTGCCCCTGCAGGGCAGATGAGCCAAAGGGACTCCCTAGGTCTGGGCACACCTCGCTGTCCTATTTCACTCTCCACTGAGTCATTTTTTCCACCTTGGTTCCCACCAGTTATTAGTTTAGAACTCAGCCTGGAAGGAGGTGGTGTTTTACGTGTTGCACCAATACCTTTAGGGACTCCAAAAGTGGGAAATCATGGAGAGTCATAGTTTGGATATGAGGTCCTCTCCTCCCCCTGCAAAGCTCCTGGGTTAACGCAAAAGGTGAAATGATTAGATTATGAGAGCTGTAACCTGACTGGTCCATCCTAGTTTGAATGAACTAACTGGGAGGTAACTGTAGGCAGGTAGAATGAAGGCTGGGGGGTGCAGATCATTCACAAGTGCTCTGGAAATCCTCCCTACACAGACCCTTCCTCCCCCTCTCTGCATCCTGGTTGCCAAGAATGGAGCAGCGCTCCTCCTTCATGTTCTCGTGCCATAGTGGATTTTTGGTTTTGTTTTGTTTTTAGTACAGGTGGTTGAACTAAGGGAGCTTTACCACTGAATTACATTCCCAGTACTTTTTCTTATTTATTTATTCATTTATTTTTTAATTTTGAGACAGGGTTTTGCTAAGTTGCTGACGCTGGCCTCAAACTTGAGATTCTCCTGCCTTAGCCTCCTGAGTTGCTGGGGTTATAGGCTTATGCCACCTTGCTCTACCTGCCATAATATTCTGCATCAACTCAAACCAAAAGCAACGGAGTTTGCCCACCATTGACTGAACCTTTGAAACTGTGAGCCCAAAGTAAACTTTTCCTGCTTTAAATCAATTTTTTCAGATATTTTGGTCACAACAAAGAAAAGCTGACTAACACAAAAGAGTAAGAGATCTTTTACTTAAACACAAACAAAGTCTTTTTTCTTACTAGAGGTAAAGTTTCAGTTCTTTACCTTTACTTAGAAACAAAAAGTAAATTTAGGATAGAAACCATATTCCTTGCTAATATGTATGTTCCAAAATTCAGAGTATATACAAAACATATATCTGAATGCTTAGAAAGGATAAAATATCATTATTATATATTTGAGCATGTTTTAAACTGAATTAAAAATTACAATGGACATTAACCTTTTAAAAATCATGTAATTTTTTGAGTCCAAGGAATAAGAGATAATCTAGTTTAACACATTTGTGTTATAAAAACAGAATCTAAGTCACAAAGACTTAAACATAATCAATTAAACACAGACATATACCATTAGAGCAAGGACCAGAGTGCCAATTATATGAAAATATTAATTGATAAATATCATGAAACCCAAAGCCACAAGTGCCACTTTGCAGATTGTTCCTGTGCATCTTGGCAATATACTATTAATGTGGGTGGACCAGATATATTTTATCCAGCTTTTACAAAAAGGGTGATTAAGCTATTTAAAAGTATGTTAACTATATTCATAAGGTAAATAAAAAATAAGGTTAATAAATAAGTTAATTACTAAAGTACTTCCTATACCAGATCGCATACATTTAATCATAAACCAAGATGTTACAAAATGTTGGGTGAATTTCCATCAAAAGTAATTTGCTCTTAGAAAAATATGGCAAATTACACTGAATTGCACTACTACACATCCTTCATCACACTTCTGGGTAGCTAAAAGGTTAAAGCAAGAACCACATAACATATATGTAACAATTGGCCTTAGGACAGTTCTTTTTTTTTCTGTTAATATTAATGATACAACTCAATTTTTAGGCAATCTGCAGCAAGCACTTCCATCCCACCCAACATTGAGCAAGCTTGTCACATTGTTTTCATTTTTGTCTCTAACAATAAATATTATCCCATTTTTATTCTCATTGTTTTATGCATTGTGAGTTCATGTGAACCTTACCATCTTCTTTTACGTCAGTAATTCTGACAGGAAAGACTTCTTTGAATTTTGCTGCTTAGGCAAAAGTCTGATACTGAAGCTGATAGGCAAGGAAACATAAAAATGAATCATGAAAGCCAATGCATCCTTTGGGAGAATGGCAAGAAATATACAGTGTCTCAACCCAAAACAGACTGAGTCTGAAATCAGTGGTTGAGCATACCCTTCTATGGGTGTATTTTAGTCAAATTTGCATCTGAGTGACCAAAAGACCTGAAAAGAACAGTGTAGAGGAGGAAAAGTTAATTTTGACTCATGGTTTCAAAGGTTCAGTCCATGGTTGGCCCACACCAAAGCTCTGGGTCTAAGGTGAGGCAGAACATCATGGTGGAAGGGTGTGGCACAAGGAAGCAGCTCAGGACATGACAGCCAGGAAGCAGAGAGCATTACACTCACCAGCAACAAAATATAAACCCCAAAGGCATGCCCCCCGTGACCTACTTCCTTGGCCACATCCTATATTCCTAAAGATATCACCCAGTTAATCGGTATCAGTCGATTAATACAGTGATTTGATTACAGCTCTCATAAGCTAATTATTTCACCTCTGAACGTTCTTGCATTGTCTCAAGATTCTGGGGGAATAGCACACATCTAAAGGCTGGGAACTAGCTCACCTCAGGAATTGTCATCTCTGACTCATCAAAACTTCATCATCTAACCTCTCAAGAGATACCTACTGGATATTTATAATGTACTTAACTCAGTGCTCCACACTTAAAAGAAGAATTAAAAAAAGAAGAAGAAGAATAGTTGGAGAGACACAACCAAACACTTAAAACAGCCAGACTAGAATTGTAACATAAAATCTCTCAAACCCACCTAACACATTAACCCATGCTCTGCTTTCCACCATTAAAACATATTGGAGGTGCTCATGGTATGCCCTAAGAATGCACACCAATGCTCTTCTGCTCCTGGAGGTTGAGTTATACGTTTACTAGCAAGCAGTAACTGGGTACCAAATTGTTTATACCAGTTTTACTTATTTTTATAATCATATAATTTAGTTCAGAGTTTTTTGAGCCTTTGATATAAAAGTGTGAAAGGATCATTTTCATGAAAAACAATTTTAATTTCTTTGGAAAGACTCAATGAAACTAAGACATTTAAAATATTGCTATTGAATAAAGTCTTGGCAAGACAACTATGAAAGATTGGGTAAAATATTAGAAGAATCTAGGAGGATATTCACCTTAGGGGTCAGCAAACTTTTCCTAAATGGATGTACATCAGATATTTTCAGTTTTGTGGGTAATATATCAATATGATCTTCTCAACTGGGCCACTGAAGCAGGAAAGCAGCCATAAGCAAGGCATTAAAAATGATCATGGCTGTATTTTAAAAAACTTCATTGATGAATACTGAAATTGAATTTCATATAATATTCTCATCATAGGATAATATTTTAAAATTTTCTTTAATGATTTAAAATCTTAAAACCATTCTTAGCTCATAGGCTGCATAAAAGCAAAAGATAGGCTAGATCTGGCTTCTAGATTTGCCAGCCAATTAAGTTAGGTGTCTTTAAGAATAGACAGAGAAATGGGGCATTACCATATTGAAAAGCAACTGCATGTTCTGTTAGCATTCATTTAATTTTATTTAATGTAACATATTAGTTTTCTTGTACTGTCCGTTAAAAATACCACTTGGTGGCTTAAACAATGGAAATTTATTTTCCCACAATTCTAGAGACTGGAAGTTCAAGACCAGATGGAGATGGAAGAGGAGGAGGAGGAAGAGGAGGAGGAGGAGGAGGAGGAGGAGGAGGAGGAGGAGGAGGAGGAGGAGGAGGAATATACCTCTACCACCCTCCCCAACATTGAGTTTGGGGGTTTTCTGTAAAACTCCTGAATCCTACTTGAGCAGTAGTGGAGAGGGTGAAGTCAGTCCTGGACTGGGTGAACTAGGGGAAGGGCATGCAGTTTTTGGCCTTTATTATTACTTTTGCATCTGCTTTCCTTATTCTAAAAGTTTATCAATATCTTATCTGCCTACATTCTTTATTCTTGTGGGTTTAGATAGTTTTCATCACCTGAACTATCATATCCATGTGGTTTCAGGAGAGTATCGAGGAAATGCATGTGTTTGGTCTACGATCTTTTAGGTGTATGCATTTTAATTACTGTCAAAAATGTCAACATTGTGAAAAGATCTCACCAATTTACATTCCAAAATTTTGTATAACTTCTTTCAACTGGCGCACTTGCTAATATTATATAAGTCAAACTTCTTCCCTACAAAGTTGTACTTTCTGTAAGTTTAGGACTTAACTCTTGACTATCTTCATCTCTTATTTACAATGTTTGGCACAGAAACATCTATAGGAAAGAGCATGTACCAAAAAATTCAGCCATTCCAGCCCTTCTGCTAGAAGTTCGCCTTTGGCCATATCATGCCCTGACTCCAGAGATCTGTTAGTCAGAACTCATTGCTAACACTCTTCTTGTCATAAATACTCTAAGCGCTTGGATTGATTTGCTAGGCCTGCCATAACAATGTAACTGGGTGCCTTTAACAACAGAAATGCACTGTCCTACAGTTTAAAGGCTAGAAATCCAAATTCAAGATGTCAGAGAGTCCTGAGACAGAACCGGTGCCTTGCTTCTCCTCTGGTGTCTGCTGGTTAGCTGGCAATCTTTGGTGTTCCTTGGCTTGTAGATGCATCATCCTGATCTCTGCCTTCGTCCTTACATAGCCTCCTCCCTTTACAGATGTCTGTCTTAAAATTTCCCCCTTTTCTAAGGACAGGAGTCATACTGAGTCAGGGCTTACCCTAATGAACTTGTTTCAACTAAATGACTTCTTTAAAGGCCTTGTCTTCAAAGCAGGTCAAATTGTGAGGTGTTGAGGGTTGGGGCTTCAACATTTGAATGTGGGAGAACAACTCTTCAACCCAAAACAGTGCTCTTAGCAGATGTTCAAAGCTGCTGAATGGATGACCTAGATTTATAAATAAAATATCAGGGAATTTTAACATAGAAGCTAAAATTCTACATGCGCATGTGAAGAGTCAAGAACACAGAGAAAACTCTGGTGCAAAATTGCAAACTTCAGGGCAAAGCTAGTAAGCAAACCACATACCTTCCCCAGGAGGGTATCTTGAACACTGGGCATCGAAGGAAGGGAGTGACCGGCAACTGTAAAAGTTGGGCTGCTGTAACAAAGGTGGCCAGCAGCCCAGACGCCCAGTGAAGAAAGGTGTTTTTCCATCTTATGCAATAATCCAACATGGATAGCCCAGGTCAGTGGTCACGTTCCACATTTCATGGTGTTTCAAGTCTCAAGCTTTTCCAAGACACTTTCATCATCTGCATGGTTAACAGCTAGGTGTCTTCATGTCTGCATTTTAGCTGGTGTGAATAAAGAAAAGAAACTGGAGGAGGCACAGGGAAGAATTAAGTCTCCAATTATCAAGAATACAAGCAACAATAAATGTTGACAACGATGTGGGGGAAAGGTACACTCATACATTGCTGGTGGGACTGCAAATTGACACAGCCATTAGGGAAAGCAGTATGGAGATTCCTCAGAACATTGGAATGGAACCACCATTTGACCCATCTCTCCTACTCCTTGGTTTATATACCCAAAGGACTTTAAATCAGCATACTACAGTGATGTGCTACATCAATGTAGCTCAACAGTCAACTCAAAACAGCTAAACTATAGAACCAACCTAGGTGTCCTTCAACAGATGAATGGATGAAGAAAATGTGGTATGTATGCACAAGGAATATTATTCAGCCTTAAAGAAGAATGAAATGATGCATTTGTTGGTAAATGGATGGAGTTGGAGAATATAATGCTAAGTGAAATAAGCCAGTCCCCATAAAACCAAAGGCTGAATGTTCTTTCTGACATGCAGATGTGATTCACAATAATGGGGAGGGGCTAGGGAAGAATAGTTATTTTGGATTAGGCAAAGGGGAGTGAAGGGAGAGTAGGGGGAATGGGGGGAGGAAGGATAATAGAATGAATTGGACATCATTACCCTATGTGCACATATAACTACATGACCAGTGTGATCCTACATCATGTACAACCAGAAGAATGAGAAGTTTACTCCATTTATGTATGATGTGTCAAAGTGTATGCTACTGTCATGTATAACTAATTAGAACATTTTTTTTAAAGATTTGATTTTTAAAAAATACAAAAAAAAAAGAAAGAATTAGGTCTCCATCCATTTTTGAAACAACATGTCCCACAGTCCACTAACAAGGACTGTTTCTATGGCCTTACTTAACTCCAGTGGAGGCTATAGAATGATCTAGTGGTTTACAATGGGACTAACCACAGAAGGAGAGAATGATTGGGGCAGAAAACTAGGTGTTTTCACTGTACTCCTTAAATAACCTCAGTGGAAGTGGGGGGGCAGGGTTCTTCCTCATAAGAATGAAGTCAGTGCCTTCCATCAGAATTCATACCACTGCTGGGGAGAAAAGAATTCACACAAAAATTTTAAAGAGCTACAATAACCTACTAGTGTACATGGAGAAAAGTATAAGTATAATCAAAATGAGAAGAAAAATGACAGTCACCATCAGCAGCAACTTCACGCAGAACATAATTTATATCACCTTATTTACATACTAATTGTATTAAATGATAATACATCCTGTAATTATCCACCAATTAGGTTAATAGCCATTTAATTCACCACCTCAGGAAGCCATGGTGCTAGCATAATTTTCTGTGCTCCTTTCCCCTATGGAATTTTTTTTTCTTATTTTCTTTTTTTTATAGTTCTATTTTAAATTTTACTTTTAGATGTACAGTGTTATTAGGCAGAGTGTTCTTGTGCATGCCATATCTAAGTTTCCACTGTTTTTAACATCTCACATTAGAATGCTACATTTGTCACAATTACTGAATTAGTAGTATATTACTAATGAGTCAATACTTTATATTTGTTCATTGTTATGGCTTGGATATGAGGTGTCCCCCAAAAGCTCATGGGTGAGACAATGCAAGAGGGTTCAAAGGAGAAATGATTGGGTTATAAGAGTCTTAGCCCAATCAGTGATTTAATCCCCTGACAAGGATTAACAGGTGGTAATGAAGTGGTGGAGTAGGCTGGAGGAGGTGGGTCACTGGGGGTATATATTTGGAGTATATATTTGTATCTAGCCACTAGAGTCTTTCTCTGCTTCCCAATCACCATGGAGTGCTTCCCTCTGTCACACTCTTCCACCATGATGCTCTGCTTCACCTCAAGCCCTGGGGAATGGAACCATTTGTCACAACACATGACTAAACCAGTCAGGGTCACTCCAAGTGAATTTTGGCAGACTAAATAAGACACAGACACAGAAAGTAACTTTTCTTTGAATTCAGTGACCACTCCTCAGCTGCAGCACCCATAATGGGGGCAAGGCAGACAAGAAAGAGGAGCACACCTTGAACCTGGGTTTTATTGGGGAGAAGCCATTCAAATGTGGCAAGGGGTAGGGTTACAACAAACAAGTGGGTATAATCCAACCCCATCGGGTGACACCCACTCCTGGAACTGCACCTCTTTATCCAAGCAGAGGTAAAGTCCAAATTGTATTGCAGTGTACAATACCTACCCAGTACTTCTTTACTCAGGACTTAAAGATGTGTACATAGCTCCTGTCCAGAGTGTCTCCTGACAACCATCCTTCTTTGGACTAAGACCTTTGAAATTGTGAGCCCTCAAATAAACCTATCCTCCTCTTCAATTGTGCTGGTCAGGTCCTTTAGTCACAGCAGCAAAAACACTGATTAAAATATTCATTTTTACCTCATGTTCATTTTCTTATTAGAATCCTGTTAAGCCTTCCACATTCATAGAACAATCATATTCTTTAGGTTCTTACTCATTGTTGCTTCTCAGATGAGACTTGTTTTTGATAACCTTAACCATCTTGAGGAGTAATATATTTTGAGTGTATTTTGAACATTTTTTAGTGATTAAGCCAAAGTAAAATGTTTGGAGGAAGAAGACCATAAAATAAAAATATTTTTTTAAGAGTAAAGCAATATGGTGCCATTTCATTGATGATGTAATGGATCATCATTTTGGATATGACTATTCATTACTTATGGTCTCTTGAATTGAGGTAGCGTTTCTCAGGTTTTGCAACTTCAAATTCACCATGGGATTTCATTTAATCTTTCCTTCAATTTCAGTCTTTGACATTTAGTTTTCATGTGAAACAATCATATTGTGTTGATAAGGATGTTGGTGAACATGCCATATATTCTTAGGGGGGTACAAAATGGTATAACAAAGTTAGAAAAAAGGTGTTGCCTTAAAATGCTCAAAATTCTCCCACCATATGATTCAGTCTTCTCAGTCCTAGATGCTGACATAAGAAAAAAAGAATGTGTTTGTCCAAAGAATGATCTATTGATACAAGAAACAGAGATGAATCTCAAAATAGTAATACTGAGTGAAAGAGCCAGATACAAATGAGTGTACGAAATTCTAGAAAATGCAAATCAATCCATAGTGAAAGAAAGAGGATTAGGGACTGTCTGAGGATAAAAAAGGTAGGAGGGAAGGGTTACCAAGAAGCACAAGAAAACGTTTGGGGTAATAGACATGTCTACGATCTTAATTGTGGTGATCAATTCCTAAGTGTATTCATATGTCAAAACCTATCAAATTGTATGCCATAAGTATGTGCATCTTTTGATATGCACTTATATATGAAAAAGGCTGTTATAATATCAGGGGAGCATTTTAGAAAAAACAACACAGCCATTTTTTAAAAATTTTTCTAATGCTCTAATCATGTTGCCTCTGAATGCATTACCCTGATTTGAGAACACCCAGAATAACAATCTGCTGAAATATTTGAGTTGGTTTATAAGTTGTAACTTTAGGCAATTTTAATTTGTCCACAAATAAAAACTGAATTTGAAAAAGAACAGACAACGTAAGAAAATTTTCCTTATTAGAAGATATATATGTATCTTCTAATTAATCTTTAGTGTGCCTAAGTGAAAACTTCAGTTCATCAGAGAGAAAAAAATTCAGAACATAGTTGATATTCTAATTATAGCTCCATACTATATTTACTTTCTATTAATTTCCTAAACTGAAATTTTCTTTCTTTTCTTTTTTGATACCAGGGATTGAACTCAGGGGCACTCAACACTGAGCCACATCCCCATCCCTAGTTTGTATTTTGTTTAGTCTCACTTACTTAGCACCTCACTTTTGCTGAGGCTGGCTTTGAACTTGCGATCTTCTTGCCTCTGCCTCCAGAGCTGCTGGGATTGTAGGCATATACCATCGTCCCCAGCCTGAAATGGGTGTATAACTTGAGTCTGTAGAAATTTGTTTTATTTTGCTTCAAAATTACTGGATACAGAAAATGGAATGATTAATTTAATGTGTAAGTTGGTAAATATTAGGCATCTTCCAGACTGTTATATAAACTGACCAAAATATGAATACTCTGTAATAGACAATAAACTATCAAATACTTTGAAATGACTGTAGAGAAATTACTGCTCCCACATAAATAACAAAGACATTACTTTTAAATTCCAATGCAACACCAAAATAAATGGGTTCTCTAGTTTTCAAAGGATGAGTAATGTAAGTTGAAATATCTCCAGAACACTCCGAGGAGTTTCAAAGTATTGCAAAAGTGATATTTGTGTTCCTGAATACCATACTGTGTTATAAGATTAAAGATATGACAGATGTTTTCTTTTGATGGAGAGTCTCTAAAAGGAATAAAATGGTGTTTGTCTATTGAATCTGCCCAAGAAGTATTTATATTTACATAAGGAATTCTCTACACTAAATATTGGCAATTCCTGGGAATTTGCAGCTTGCTGAAGTACAGTAGTTCTGAGTAAGGCTTCCCTGACTTTACAAGCCCTCAGCTAAATTATTTCACTATCTCAAGTGAACTCAGAAGTAAACTTGCCTTTTTGTACATGCAAAAAGATACATAGAAATATTTGGTTTTTACATACATGGCATTGGTAGATTTATGAGGCACTCTTAAAGATAAACTCTGTTTCTGATGTAGTTGGGCTGCTGATCCCAACTTCTTTGCATGAACCAAATTACTTGGTAGACAAATCAAATCATTTTCAAGAGAGTTAAGAAGTTAAGACAAACACCATATACTTAAAAATAAAATACTGGTTTCTTTTCTGTAATTTTATGATCACTGGGTCATAGCATTTTACTCTGGGAAAGATGCAGTGTTGGAAAGGCACACTCAGCAGAGAGCAAAGAATCAGACCATTCAAGACTTGGGGAATGCATGGAGAAACCACTGCATAATACTAGTTGCTAAGTTTGGAAAAAAAATTCATGGATCTTAAAACTATTGTGCTAACATTGAAGACTTAAAACCATAGCTTCTGTAACCTGCTCATGTCATGATCTGTTAGACTCTGGATCTTCAGGATTTCAGCAATAAACAAAATTCAGTGATTTCCATGGGAAGACTTTGGGGAATGCACTGTTCCAGAGGCCTCTGGCCAAAGAGAGGAGGGATGCTGAGGTGCCCAAAGACCAGACAGGTAGGGAGTTTTGTCACTCCCATGGCTGCCATCAATGAGAGAGATTAACAACCAAAGAATAAGATTTTAATCCAGTAGGATAAAGATATTTTTAATCACTCCTCCATCTCCACCAAGAACTAACTTTCACCCACTTGGGGCAATATTGCCCCCACTGAGAGAGAATGCATGTTCTAGAGAGAGCAGCTGCCATCAGAACTGTCTGCTGAAACCCAGAGCAGGAAGGGAGTAGGAAAGAAGTTTTCTGGCCTCTTGTCTACCTGCCCCCCAGCAAGACAGAAGCCAGCTGAATAGTCCAAAGGATCAGGCCCTTGGCTCAAGATCTGGATGAAGATAAAAGGTGACTACCAGAGAGTTTTCCTACACTTCTTATAACTTTTGTACGGCAAAATTACTTTGGGGAAAATCGGGTGTGTCTTGGTTAAGAACATGAATTTTGTGTCAAGGACCTTGATTGAAATTCCAGCTCTGTCCCTCTCTTACTGGATAAGCTGAAGGATCATCTTTAAACTCAGCTTCAAAGAGTAAAATGAAGCTATTAATATCCATTTCTGGAAGTTACTATGAGGATAAAGTAAAATACCATATGCAAAGCATTTACTATGGTGCCTCGCCGGATTGTCACTACATGTGCATGGAGGATTTATCATCTGCCCTCTTTCCTTTCACTCAGTCATTGGCATCTGCCAAGCACTTACCCAGGTGCACTGTGCCCAGTGCTGGGCATACAAAGGAAACAAGAGAAATTCTGCCTCCATCACACTTGCAGTCTAGTGGAGAGTCCCTGACACACATCTTCCACTTTTTTTTTTTTTTTTTTTTTTGATACTGGGGATTGAACCACCCAGGGGAACTCTACTGTTGAGCTACATCCCAGCCTTTTTTAATTTTTTTTTACTTTGAGATGCAAATTGCCCAAGCTGGCCTCAAATTTGTGATCCTCCTGCCTCAGCCTCCCCATTAGCTGAGAACTATCTTCTACATAATGAGATGGCTCAGTTATAGAACATGTGCTTAGCATTGCAAGGCCCTGACATCAATTCCAGCACCAAAAACATAAATTAAAAAGGAGTCAGGCTGTCTGAATAAAATTGGTCCACAAAAGAACAGTCCTAATACAACAGGTAGAAACTGACAAGGTTATCAGTTAACAGGGTTATGTGTCTTTTAAATGAATTGAATCTCCTGTTTCAGAAGCCATCCCCAAAACCCATCAGCCAATTGCTTTGCCCATACAAGGCCGGTGACTCGGCAAACTTCATTCTTGCAATTTTTCTAAGCCACGTGTCTTCATCTGTAAGGATGAGAAGATGATAATACTTAGGTGCAAAAGCTGTTGATGGGGCTAGAGATGTAGCTCAACAGTAGAGTACTTGCTCAGCATGTACATGCCCACAGGTTTGATTCCCAGCTCTGCAGATAAGGAATTGGTATTGATTGAATTTAAAAAATTGCATCTAAAGTACTTAGTGTACTCCATCTGGTTCAGATCAGTGCTTCATAAAATCTAGCTATTTAATTATTTCTCTTCCAGAACTGTAACTGTTGTGATTCTGCACTTTGTGATTCTTGTGTTTGTAAACTGTGCCTTTGTTTTCCATGTTTCAGATAGTAATGACTGTCAATGTCCATTCCACTTCAGTAAAACTTTCATAGCTAATGAAAGAATATGCCAAATTTATCTAGACAACGATTCAGTATACAATTTAGGGTTAATTATATATCTATGCGTCCATTTTTATAATTAAAGTCAACATTCCTTAATTTATTATAATTAATTAGAAAAAGGAATTATTAACCACTTATATTACAAGTTAATTTTTAGTATAAAAGTTTATTTAAAACATCATGTTTAGTTTTAAGCATTCACTTCAACTTGCATGACTGGCTATATGTGGATGTTTAACATATGTGAATGTAAAAAGGATAGAAAATAATTAAAATATTGAAAAATGCAGCCTTTCAAGACAAAGTACCACAAAAACAGTGCAAAACTGGAAAAATGAGCAATAAAACACAAAAATTAAAATTCCCCAAGAAAGCGCCACCTATCTTGGGGAGCAGAAATGTCCTATAACACAATCTTGGTGGTGTGTTCCAGCTACACAGTAGTTTATTTCTATTTTACTGGATGAATTAGATTCCTTCACAAAGCCTTTGGGGAGTTACATCACTCTAATGAGAAAAAAGTACTCCTGTTAAGAAGCAAAAGACGCAGATTAAGGATTTTAAAAGCGCTGATTAAAAAAAAATAAAGTCACTTAAAATATGAACAAAATGCTTGCTAAGTGAAAACCAGGTAGCTTTCATGGCACAGTTTAAAGCACTTCTCAGGTATTTTCTGCCTGGTTGCAGGCGCCCTGTCAGTTCTGGACAAAGGGCTCAGACATTCTACCCATGTGGGCTACCCATGGGGTACTTTCTTTTCTTTCTCACACCTGTGCTTAATGAGTAGCATTTTTGCAAACTTGGCCCGTTTCAAGGGAAGAAGGGAAGAATTTCATGCCAAAATAATTAAATCAAGATAAGAAATAAACACTACTCCATCTAACTTACCTAGAAAAAAACTATGAAATGTATAAGTTCCAGAGATCACCTACTCAATGGCCTGCCCCTTGCAGTTCAGGGATTAAGAGCAGAGCAAATGCCAAAGGTTTTCAGGAAAAATGGTCCATTGTCATCTAACTGTAACCCTTGAGGTCAAGAAGTATTTCTTATCAGCGAAAAAGTTTTTCTCCCAATAGGGAAGGGATTTAATAGGAAAAATATTGTCCTAATTGTGCTTATCAGTCTTAAAGAAAAGCTGATTTTTTTTTTTTTGGCTTGGAAAAAAATTACCTTTTAAAATTCATCCCTGAATGTATTTTAATTTCAATTTTTCTAAGTTGGTGGACCTCATAAATTATTTTGTTGCTTAACTAAATGTCTCCGTTGCCAATCTTCCACTTGAATGAAGCCAGTTCAACTCAGATTTCCATAACTGCTCATGCTTCTTATTAACCCTTTCCAATAACAAATCATTCAAATAATACTCCTTCCACCTCACCCACACACAAATATATGTGTCCCTTCTTGTTACAGAAGTTGTTTGTAGTGCTGGGGAAAATTCTATCAGCTGAGGCAATTCCAAGAAGAAACAAGACACAGTCCTCAATGGCAATCTGTTCTGTCTCTGCCAAGATGAACCATCACTCAAAGACTAGGTTTTATAAGGCACCACCAGTGCATAAGAAGATCTCCTGTAGTCAAGGCAAACTTTCTCTTAGAAAAATGAGAAATAAAGGCACCTTGGGTATGTTGTTATCGCTTAGGAGCAAGTCTTGAAAACAAAATCAGGAGATGTCAAAAATACAACAGAATTTTTAAAAAATGAAGTTTTAAAATCAAATTTTAAAAAAACTCCATTAACGTATAATTTACATTAGAACACCCATTTTAAGTGCACAACTCTTGTGATTTTTAGGAACTACCTAACTGGGCAGTTACCCCCACAGTCTAGTTTTAGAACACTTATTTCCATCACCCCAGTACAATTCTTTTGTGTGTATTAAAATAGTTAATTCCCATTCCCAGCTCCAGATACCCACCAATGCACTTCCTGTTGCTATGGATTATCCGGTTTGCTTTTTTTTTTTTTTTTTTGTAATGGCTGCTTCTCCAAATGGAGTTTTTGTTTGTTTGCTTTTTATTTGTTATTTAATGAGAGAAACCCAAGGGTGTTTCCTACAAGTAAAAGGCCACTATTCACTGAAGAAGAACCTACCCTGTCAAACTATTCAGAGTTCTTGGGGAAATCTTGGGCTCTAGAGACTTCAGTTGACTTAGTGTGGTCTTTAAGATTTAATCATCTCCCAGTTAGAGATAACACACTTACAGAGCTACAAGGGATTTGGGTAATGAAAGAATGCTGTAGTCGCCCTGTTATCTTAACTAAGAAAATGTTCCAATCTCCAAAGTTAGAAAACAAAACAACAACGAAAAACAAGTTTAAAAAAAGAAAAAAAAAAAAAAAACAACTTATAAGTAAAAGAGTAAACTCCTAAGATTGCTTTAAAATTCAGACAAATATTATGCTTTTGCTTGTGAGACGTTAGAAATTTTAAAAATTCTTAAATTATATTTCTATGAGATTGAAATATAAAAATTTCTGAAAAGTACAGTGGGCTTCTCTCCACTCCCAAGCCCTCATAGGTATATTATTCTAATGTATTTTGAGTAGAATAAATATAACAAACCCTCATGTTTTTGGTTGACAAAATACTTTTCAGACCACTTATTTCCTTCCTCCAGAATCTGTGTATTTTAAAACCGCTTTAGCTTCAGGTTTATCTTGCTGACATCCTGATTTCCAGGTATCCTTTCCTCTGGAAGGAACACTGGGCTTCCCAGAAATTCACTAAGCGTTTTACAAGGAGTCCTTTTATATTTGAAAGAGAAAACTTTTTGTCAAGTGGTGATGAGAAAAAAAAAAAACTCTAACCCAGACGAGATTCTAAATTTGGGGAAATCTATGGCTCTCTTTCAACTTGGAGTATTGGTCACAAAGATTCCTCAAGAATTATTTTACACCACTTGCAGGAAACTGATGTTTGCTGTGGTTTTTTTTGTTTTTAATTCCTTACATCAACAAAAACAAATGTTAGTTTTGTGTCTTTAATGTGTTAGGGATTTTACAGACCGTGGAGTTCAAATTACCCCTATGGAAGTTCTGAAGGAGGAACTTTTGGAGAAAACACGTACCTTGCAGAAATAAACATATTTTGCTAGTAACTTTAAAATGTTCTCAAAGCAAAGGGGACCTCTGCACTCCTATCCTAAGGAGAAAACAGAGCTTTGAGTGTAGATCTCTCAGGGGTTTACTGTGAAAACTGTGGGCTTCTCCTTTTGAAAACCTTTAAAAATCAAGTAAACTTGTGTTTGCCTGGAGGAAAGAAGAAAAAAAAAAAAGGACCAATGTCATGAGTTGCTAAATGCTGGAGACTTCTCAGGTTCCCTTTCCACCACTCGAGTTTAGAAGGAAAGACAAAGGAAGTCTTAAGTGGGAACTTTCCACATTCTTGGAGAAAATAACAATTGAAACATAAAAATCTGGCGGCGGGGACTCGAGTGGGTGGGGTGGGGAATTATCTGATGAAACTGATTTTTGCAAAAAAAGAAAATGCCAAGCAAACCCAAGCTGGGGGCTGTAGGAAGGCAAGACTGCAGAAGTTCACCACCACTACCACCCCAGCTTTTAGTGATTCTAACAAAATCTCTGCTGTGTGAGTAAAGGGCAATGAACGTGGCAAGGACACGGATCTTTTTGTCCGTCCACAACTGGTCAGACTTTTCAGTTCTCAGCTTGTTCACTACTGATGATTCTTCCAGTAGAAAGGGGCCTCCCATCCCCAGGGAAGAAAGATCTATATTCTTTTTACATTTTATATTCTTGCATATATAAAAGGGAAACAAAACCCCGCTTCGTTCTCTCAATTTCCCCCAGATCTGCAAAGCACCCCCAAGAACTCCTGGCACTTAATAGAAACTCATTAAAGGCTTACTTTCCCCTTCGCCAACCATTTCCCGGCTGGCCCTTTCTCCTATCCAGGTAGGTACAGCGTAGAGGAAAGAAGTCAGAACAGGACGCCCCGTGAAGTCAAAGAAAGGATGTCCCAAACCAGGGCACTTTAGACCAAAGAAAGGCAACAGAAAAAAAATAGCCAGCCCCGCCCTGGGACGGCAAAGTCTGGATTCCTACAGCTGGAAGGTGGTGGCTACTTTATGGTTTTTCCTCCCCCACAAAATGCACTCCTGTGAATACAGACTTTTTCCCCCCCAGAGGTGACGCAATGTCCTCAAACACCACCACCACCACCCCCAATTTTAAAAGAAAGAAAAGGGAAGAGGGGGCAGCCTCGCCAGCCCGTCGCTTCCCCCAGCTCCAGCCCCTCCCTCTCCTCGCAGTCTACTCCTTTACAGTCGTTTCCCATCCCTCCCCCCCCGCCCCCGATCGCCCAAAAAGTTTGACGACCGCAAAGGAAACCAAAAATAAAAAGTTCTCCTGCCCCAATCCTGGCGGGCGATCAGCATCTCTTTTGTTCGGGGCGAACCCACAGTCCCCCGTGACGTCACCAGGAGCCCGGGCCAATCGTTGCGCGGTCGGCGGCCGCGGCGGCGGCAGAGGCGGCGGCGGGAGGGCGTGGGGAGAGCGCAGAGCCCTCCTCTCCTGCGCCCCGGGCCGCGCGGGGGGCGGAGGGGACCGTCCCATATAAGCCGGGGCGTCCCGGGCTCGGTCGCTCGCGCTGTACAGGGGGAGGAGAAGGAACCCCTGGCGCGAGCGGAGGAGCAGGGACCTGCAGCCACAACTTCTCCCGCCCTGTCCACCTCTCCGGTCCTTCCACGGGGTCCCTTCCCCATCCTCCGGCCCCCACCTTCTTACAAGCGTTGGGAGGGAATTTTCCCGCAGGTAGCGAAGGGAACCCAACTTGTTGCCCACTTGCTTTCTGGTGAGGACGGCTTTCCCCCCACCCACTCAAGATGCTCAGGGGTCCTGGGCCCCGGCTGCTGCTGCTGCTGGCGGTCCTGTGCCTGGGGACAGCGGTGCCCTCCACTGGGGCCTCGAAGAGCAAGAGGCAGGCTCAGCAAATCGTGCAACCCCAGTCCCCTGTGACCGTCGCTCAAAGTAAGCGTAAGTACTGACCGCGGGCTGAAAACAGGCGGTCGCCGGGATGGCACCTTAACGCTAAGTAAAGTTGGGGCTGAAGTTTTGCGCGCGTGCGTGCGTGTGTGTGTGTGTGTGCGTGTGTGTGTGTGTGTGTGTGTGTGTGTGAGTGCGCGCTTTTTTGAGAGAAACCAGCTGTGGACACAAAAGGCTCTTGGTTTGAGCAAGAGGGTTCTGGGGGCCTTAAGAGGAGATAATGCGTTGGAGGACAGGGGCTCTGCAGTGTCCTCCACTGTCCTAATCAATTCTACGTGTCCAGAGTGACCTTCTATGAATTAATCAAAACTTGCTTTTAAAGAGAAAGATCATGTGTGCCTATCAATTTTCCATCTGCTCCCTATTTTCTTTGTTACTAAATAACTTGTTAAATATTTTCCAAGTGGAGGTGAGAAGATAATAACTTGTTTCTTACTAACTTGAAAGATCCGTAATTGGTTCAGATTGCTCTGAGGCCCCTTGGGATTCTTCACCAAGAAGAGATTGGAATCCCTCTTCAGTTTTTCAAAGACACACCCTCCCTTTGCCTTAGCTAAAGGAAACTTTAAAGTTGCCTTTCTTGACTTCTTTTTCCAAAAGGGTATTGAAGTTCCTTGCATATTTCAAAATGTTAATTTCAATTATCCACCTTTTAGAATTGTTCCATTTCTTTGATGTAGACCCTTGGCCAGATGGAAATGACATCATTGCATAACATTTTAGCTAAGTTCAAAGAAGAATAAATTCAAATATCCACCTCTACAAATTGTGGTTAACTCCTTGAATAACTAGTTTCTACTTCTATATTTTAGTAGAATATTATTTTTAATTCTCCTGGCATTCTGGTGATTAAGTTCTTTTTCTGCTTGGTGCCCAGACTTATTAATTTGATTGTGTGTAAAGAAAAAAAAATCCATAATTTGAACAAAAGGAAGAATGGAAGTTTAATGACTTTTTCCTTCAATTATTTACAGCTGGTTGTTTTGACAATGGAAAACACTATCAGATAAACCAACAGTGGGAGCGCACCTACCTAGGCAATGCCTTGGTGTGTACCTGTTATGGAGGGAGTCGAGGTTTCAACTGCGAGAGCAAACCTGAGCGTAAGTGTTGTGTGGGGAGCAGGGATGTCACTAGAGTCTTTTAGTAAATGAGTGAGTCTTGTTACTCAAATTTAGCACTAAATAAAAATACATGCACCATTTTTCTAATAGAATTGCCTATTATTTCTTCTTTCTAAGCTGGTTATGTGGGCTTTTCATATTCCACTTTTACCTTTAAACAATATATTCCAAATTTGTTTCCAGAGTCGTCTTTTTCTTTTACTCTCCCAAAGTTTTTAATGAGAAAAAGGAAAGATTCTGTGAGTCCTCCTTCAAAACAAAACAAAACTTATAAAAGTTTATTAGAAAGTAATCTCAGATCTTGAACTATAAGATTATGGGCCAGAAAACACTTTAGGGCACTATATTGTAAAGTGATTTGTCAGCTGCGATTCAATGCAAAACCACTAACCACTTCAAAGTGTTCATACCTTCAGAGCATTGATGTATCTCTTGTAAATTATAGCAAGGCCTTCTTAGAAGCACCAATGAGGCTCAAATGGAAATACTTAGTAGAATTAACAAGGGTCAATGCCTAGAGGGAGGTGGGGGTCTTCAAACTGCTTTTTATATGGCCCTGACTCAGAGATTGGAATCTGAATCCCTTTCTTCAGTGTAGCCTGTTGTAAGCTACTACTCTGTATGAATTTTTTTTCCCTTGAGAATTCTTTCTGATAGAAATATTTACAGAAAATTTGAGAACTTGTCAGTGGTCAAAAACTGTGACCTTTTTTTGTGCCAAAGGTAGAGTCTGTAACCCTGCACTTCATTTTAAAACTTGCAGTAGCTGTTCAAACAGAAAAGCACATTTTCCTCTGAATGGATGAGTGGGGCAGAAAGGCTTGCACATAAGTGAGGCTCACATGGGCTTCTTCTCTCCTCAGCTGAAGAGACTTGTTTTGACAAGTATACTGGGAACACTTACCGAGTGGGTGACACTTATGAGCGCCCTAAAGATTCCATGATTTGGGATTGTACCTGCATCGGGGCCGGGCGAGGGAGAATAAGCTGCACGATTGCAAGTAAGGAAGATACCTTTCTGTAAAATGATGATAAACTGTCATAAATGTGAATTTCTCTATTAATGTCACTGTTATTCTCTGTTGCCCATGATGGACTATTCTTCCCTTTGGGATTTGCCCCTGATGACCAGGTGCTTTTGTGTGGCCACCCAACTGGTTCTGTGCTTCTAGAAGATGGTTCTAAGCACTGGCGGAAAGAGTATTTAGTGTGTATGAATTTGTAAGTGTGTGTTTATGTCCCTGTGTGTGTGCGTGTATATACATGGTGTAATTGAACTGCTCTCTTGAGTTCCATTTCAGTAGGATGTGCTTAGGGGAGTTAGTATTTTAAATTACCTGGGCATCTTCAAGCCCAGTGATTGGAAAGCTGTTCATGAAGAGTGAGTCAGTCATATCTTATCTGCTTTTCTTGTTTGCTATGCAGAGACCTCTTGCATATCAGAAATGGTCTGGTTTATTTGTGACCTGTAGGTTAATCCAGGAAGCAGATCTCTGAGATAGTAATTCCCAGAGATAATATGAAATGATTAACCCAGTAGCATGCCCAAGGAATACTGGGGACTGGGCTGATTCTCATCAGCTTTAGTGAAGCGAAGGCAATCATTCTAGTATGATTCATTGAGTTACCCGTATTTTCTATTAATAGGATTTTTTAATCATTTATATTAAAGTCATCTGAAATGTTTCCATCCAAAAGAACAAATTAGCTCCTTGTGAATAAACAAAATCAACTTTCCCCACACTTAAGCTAGAGTTTATGAAACTTCATAGGCAGATCTTAAGATCAGTGGTCTACAGTGTTTGCTATCTAGTGAACAATTTAGCCTTTGGATGTGCTATTGGATTTAATATCCTAGAGAAGCATCAGGATTCCCACACTTTATATGCATGTATCCATTTGCTTTCCACCAAAATTACATACCTATCCTAGGGTAAATTATAGGCTTTCTATACACCTGAAAATGGGAATGCTCTACCAAATGTGGCCTTTGCATTGAGTGGTCTCAGGCTCAACCAACTGTGCATGGATGGAGGCCAAGCTTCCCCACCTTTCTTTTCTGTTAGGACCCAATTTTCTGTGATCTCTCTGGGGAATCATGATTTATTGCCTTTTCTTTGATATTCAGATTTCTCTGTGGTTTCCTTTGAACTTTAGGCACAAAGACATTTAATTGAATTGACCCAGAGTGACCAGCTCTGTTAACTTTTCTGTGTCTCTAGTAGGACACAGAAACTGTTCTCTGTGTCTCACTTTAGACTATATAAGTGCCTGTTCTAGGTGGAACACAAGACTTTTTTTCCTCCTTAATTCTCTGTCCCACTCTATCAACCCTTGCCTTCTTTCTTAAACAGACCGCTGCCACGAAGGGGGTCAGTCCTACAAGATCGGTGACACCTGGAGGAGACCTCATGAGACTGGTGGTTACATGTTGGAGTGCGTGTGTCTTGGCAACGGGAAAGGAGAGTGGACCTGCAAGCCTATAGGTGTGTGGCTTTTGCGGATTAATAGGGGCACCAAGCAGAGCTATGATGTTGAGTCGAACCCAAATCACATGGAGATCTGAATTCCAATTTCAAAAGTAGTGAAATGAGAATTTTATTTTAACTAATGAAATGTTACATGATCTGCAATCTTCTTAAGGAAATCAGATTATAAAGTACTAACCATATACAGAAGTCTTCATTTTGTTTCAAAGTCACAAGATAGAGTTGAAAGATTTAGGATGAAGGCCCTTCTTTTGTTAATATTTGAACTCAGGACTATAGCACTATGGGGCTCAGTGGTGGAGTGCTTGCCTAGCATGTATGAGGCCCTGGATTTGGTCCCCAGCACTGCAAAACCAAATCAAAACAAAACAAAAAAATAAAACAAAACCGAAATATACATTTGATATCAGATCCCATCTTGGTTAAGATATAAATTATTCAAAAGAAAAAAAAATGACACTTTTGACACATTTCATTGAAATGCACTGGACTGGAACGTAAAATGACAAGTGCTGTTTGTTGCACGTTGGCAATTTATTTTCACAATAAAAATTTGTGAGCTTTTCTTAGTCTCAGTCCTCACCTGAACTCATACATATAAGACCAAAAGTTTTTTGGTTCCCTTTGCTTATTGTTCTCTAATTTGGGGGTTTTTATGTTGTTTTTACAGAAATCCAAATTTGAAAGAGGTCTTTTGTTGTCTTATTCAGGCCATTCATAATTCATAATTAAGTTTGGAATTTTCCCACAGACTAGATACATACATACTGTTCACACCAAGCGCTGGTGGGAAGCTTGAGACTGGCTGAAAATGTGCAGTCCATGTGCTCATTAGTAGAAGAGAAGCTCTTCCTGCCAATTTGACTGGAGCTTCCTTTTGCTTTGGCTGCTTACTCTGTGCTTAGGTCCAGGGCGTGCCTTTCTTTCCGAAGAGAGTGCCACTTAAAAAAAATGTGGCTGGATTTTTTTGCTAACACACTACACTTAAAATTACAGGGAGACAGTACAATTCAAAATAACCTTCTCTCTCTCTCTCTCTCTCTCTCTGTTTTTCTTCCAAATTGTTCTACAGCTGAGAAATGTTTTGACAATGCTGCTGGGACTTCCTATGTTGTTGGGGAAACCTGGGAAAAGCCCTATCAAGGCTGGATGATGGTGGATTGTACTTGCCTGGGAGAAGGCAGCGGACGCATCACTTGCACCTCTAGAAGTATGTGTTAGGTCTTTGTGTTGACCATGAGGCCAGCTACTATTTTCTGGAATTCCTAGAGAGAATTATCATCTGACGTCTCTTAGAACACATCCAATACAATAACAGCCCTGCAGAGTTTAGGATGTCAGGAAAAGTTCTATAGCCACTGTGTTCTGTAGCTGAGAAGACTGAATAAGTAGAAAACAACAATCTTTGTTCAAGAGGTCTTAGGCTATGGCTACTAAAAAAAAAAAATCTTCATATTTATTCAGATGCTAAATGTGTCATAGATTTGAAGATTAGTTCTGTGCATGATCTAAATTGTCACTGAGATGTTTTTCAAGTATCTCAAAAAGAGCAAAAAGATTATTAAAAATAGCACACCAATATATCTTTTGGCATGGGATGCATTTGACGTGGTAATGAGCCAAGCTCCAAAGGTTTAGGTTTCCTTTTAGGTTTAAAAGATTTATGAGCAAAATTGATGAAAATAAAAAGTATTTATCCTATAGGTTAAAGTTGTTAACTCTGGCATCAATAAATAGTGTCTCTTACCCAACTTATTAGTGCTATTGAAAATTTGACCCTGGGAATCTTTAATGATCCTTTTTAAATTGTTTGAAATATAAATTGTTGCCTTTGTTTTCAGGGCCCTTTTTGTAGAATTTAAAACTATCAGCAGCTGTATAATATGTTGATGCAAAACAGCCACATAACTATTGATGTTATAGATTATAACTGAATTTAAAATCAAATTTAAATATCTTATACCTATTTTACTAATTTAGCTTAAAACACTTAATTATCTTAAAAGACTCCATCAAATTCAAATTCTTTGCTAATAATAACAACAAAAATAAGTCTCATATAAAATGACAATGATTCTGACCAAATATTTCTCAGAAACTTGCCAGTTCATTATATTTTTTTGTTCTTAAAATGTTCTGATTCTCAGCCTTTAAGGCCTCTGTGGCAATATTTTAGCTTAAGACAAATTCAAAATCTAACTAGATTTCTTATCTATTATTTAAAACTTTTCTAATAGGAAGTTGGCAAAAGTTTCTTAAAGATTATTTATTCCACGAGATTTTATAAGTACATACTTTGTAGAAGGTGGTAGAGGAAGGAGGTAAATATAAATTGAACATTAGCCTAGCCTTCTGAGAGCACTTAGTAGGTCAGGGAGATGAGAAAGGATTATATGTACTTACCACCTACATAACCCAATATTAGGAGTTTGCCCCCAAGATACTGAAAACAGAATTGTGGGGGTCAGGGAATGACTTTTGATTGGGGCTTGGAGGAAAGTTCTAACCAGCAATACCTTTGTTCAACCTCCATTCTCTTGGCAGATCCCATGGTGGATTTGTGTGTGCCTACACCAGCTATCTAATTATTATTTTTTCCAACCCAACAGTTGTAGTAGATCTGATTCACAATCAGATCCTCTATATTCACATTGTAGCATATGGATGAAGCTGGATTATAATTTAAACGATCTATCTGCCAGATAACTAAGCACATAGACTAATGGTAATTTAGTTACCAATTACCATTTTACATGAATAATCCCACTTTTCCTTTAGAGTGGTAATAGCGAACAATTCAAAAGAGGTTATTTAGTTAGTGAATTTTAAATAGGTATTTGGGGGGAGAGTAAGAGAACATTTTAGTCATAGATTGTTCCTCTGCTGAATATTTTTACATAATGAGTGGATAAAGAGATCCTACTGTCTTTTCGTAGCTTCCTTGGGGCAATTGGTAGAGACCCAGGAGACCCTCAGGGCTTCCTGTCTGGTGTTCTAAAGAAAGTTCTATTGAAAGGCAGCCCATAATTATTACTAAGAGAAGGCCCAGGAGAGCCTGAGAAGGAAAAATACAGAATAGAACAATACCTGAGAATGATATAATACAATACCTGAGAATGATTTTGGTTAAAAGAACAGCGTGAAAGCTATTTTAAAAGATTAATGCCGCCAGGGCGTGGTGGCACACGTCTGTAATCCCAGCATCTCAAGAGGCTGAGGCAGAAGGATCTTCAGTTCAAAGCCAGCCTCAGCAAAAGTGAGGTGCTAAGCAACTCAGTGAGACCCTGTCTCTAAATAAAGTACAAAATAGGGCTGGGGATGTGGCTAAGTGGCAAAGTGCTCCTGAGTTCAATCCTGGAAATACTCCCCATGCCAAAAAATAAATAAATAAATAAATAAATAATAATAATAGAATATGATGAACAAGTTTTGGCAAACAGAAAGGTGGAATTAGGGGGAACAACATAGCTCTACTCATCCACTTAGCAAATGCAGTCTCATCTTGTAGAAATTTAATATCTACAGCACCAGAGCTGAATATAAACATTACAGAAATGTGGGCTACCAAACGTTAAACTGTATTCCTTTGTTAGATTCGAATTGATCCCTTGCCAATCTCGATCTGATTATGTACTTACATGCTTCTTTTCTGAAACAGACAGATGCAACGATCAGGACACAAGGTCATCCTATAAAATTGGAGATACCTGGAGCAAGAAGGATAATCGAGGAAACCTGCTGCAGTGCATCTGCACAGGCAACGGCAGAGGGGAGTGGAAGTGCGAAAGGCACACATCTCTGCAGGCCACGTCCTCTGGTGAGACACAGGATGACTAGGGCCACGAATGGGGAAGTGGATCAAGAAATATTTCTGCAAACCCACCTTTCCCTTGACGTGCCATTTGAGGATTTGCAGAGTTTCAACTAATAAGCTGAGATCATTTACAGATTATTAGTTGTTAAAAACTATTTTTACTATGAGGCTTTAAATTTTGGAGGAAAATTAAGATGAAGTGAAAACAGACCTTAGTGGGGGAAATATCATGTTCAAAAACATGATAGGAGGTAGGGCGTAGCTCAGGGGCAGAGTGCATGTTTTAGCCTTGTAGAGGCCCCGGGTACAATTCCCAGCAGGAAAACAAATAACAATAATAATAACTTTAATATTTTTAAAAAGAAATTTTAGTGACTTCTGGTATGAGAAAAGATTTTTTTTGCATCACAGATGTTTTGTAAGAGTCTGAAGAGAGATATATAGTTATCAAGGGTGTACCCTTGCTCTTATAATTATTCTCAGCACATTTTTGTTAATGTGCCAGCGTTGTTACTTAGCTTCTTAGCTATCAGTCTTTTAGCTAAAAATATTAATGGATTAGATTTTTTTCTTTTGATGAGGTTTTATTTTGATCTAACACTTATAAAAATGAGCAAAACAAGACTTGATGGTATCTTTGAGTTATTTGGTTACCGTCAAAGTTGTTGCTGAACAAAAAAGCAAAAATAAAACAAAAAAAATAATCACAATTGCCTACTAAAATAGAGTAAAGGGGTCATTGGAAATTAACTGGGGGTAAAGACTCATTGAATATTAACTATTTTTATTAATTACTAATTCTATGCTAAAAAGGTTTCCCTGTTCAAAACCGTTTGAGGAATACTGAGCTAAACAAAATGAAACCTGCTGCACAGATCCTTTATGTCCCTTTGCCTCTTGATTCTCAGTGTGGGGTGTACGAGACAGGGCCATCTTCCCAGTCTTTGACCTGGGCTCCTTTCTCTGTGAAGTATCTCTGGGCTCTAGTGTACGGAATTCAGTCTACCAGTCATTCTAGCCTCGGTTCTGACTCTGCTACGAACCCTGGCCTTCGGGAGCATATTTCCCAAAGTTGCAAGAAAAAATAAGCACATTCTGTTGTGTTAATCCAGAAGGATTAATTAATTTTAGAAAAACAAATAACAAAAGCACAAGTAATCCTGTAGAAGAGCAAGATGCAGAAAGTAAGGGCAGCTTGTAGGGAATCCAGTACGGCTGCCCAGGGTACCCACCAGTGAGTGCAGTTATAGGATGGCAAAGAGGTCTGCTGTATAGTGGCAGAGGCTCCTAAAATCAGTGTCAGAAAAAACAATGCCCAAGTGCATGGACTTATGGTGGCTGCTAAGAGAGGAAGGGTGAGGCAGATCATGTAAGGTGAAGGGGAATGCATGAGGAAAAGGTCAGCACGTGATTCTAGGAATACTGGGGATGAACAGCTCAGTGGTCTAAGGCATAGAGCAGAAAAGAAAGTGACCAGAAGTGAGGCTGGCAGGAGTTAGCCAAATGCAGGATTGTGAAACTCATGGACTATGAGTTTTCTGGCCCAAGTGGGTATTTGTTTAAAGTATCTGCTTGGTGAAATGGCAGAATGATGTCTGTCATTTAAAAATATAATCCCAGTAGCACAGATGAACTGGAAGATGGAGACCATTTGGTAAAGTTTTGTGGGTAATTACTTAGACTGAATGCAAAAGCTACAATGCAGAATGGAAGGGACATTTCTTTTCCTGACCAGTGACATGTGAAAGTCAGATTGATCTCTGTGAGATCCTAAGGATTCTGACTCCAAAAATTCGTTCACTGTCTTCTCTTATCCAGTTTTGTGACTTTCATTTCTTGTGCCCTTAGGCTCTGGCTCCATCACAGATGTCCGAAAAGCCATTTACCAGCCCCCGACTCACCCCCAGCCTGTTCCCTATGGTCACTGTGTCACAGACAGTGGTGTGATCTACTCTGTGGGGATGCAATGGCTGAAGACACAAGGAAACAAGCAAATGCTTTGCACTTGCTTGGGCAATGGCATCAGCTGTCAGGAGACAGGTATGCATTATTATTTAAAAAAAAAAACAGTTCAGGGGGCTGGGGTTGTGCCTCAGCAGTAAAGCACTCGCCTAGCATGTGTGAGGCCCTGGGTTCAATCCTCAACACCACATAGAAATAAATAAAAGTATTGTGTTCAATTACAACTAAAAATTAAATATTAAAAAAACAGTACAGATGACTTTGTTACTTATTTTTTGCAATACCTTCATTTACAAAATATGTAATGCAATAAAATGAGAAAAATCTTATGATCTTACTCCTCTGTGAAGACAATTGGGGTAACATTTCATCTGTTTTCTTCCAATGATTTTTAATTTATGTATTTCCTTCCCATTGTGGGGCTCAAACTGCTATGCATTATCTTTATTTGCCCAAAATATTGTTACAAGAGGGTTGCTTTCAGAATAACGAAGCATCCAAATTTTATACTCTGCGTCTCAAATTTCATCAGCTTTGTGATGCAAACATCGTTCAATAACCTAATGCACCTCTTCGGGGCTACAAATATGGCAGCAACTATAGTAATAATAAATTGGTACCCTTTTCAAAAGAAATTGCCTTAAAATAGCCTCAAGTGTTATTTCTTATGGCAATGATATAGTCATACATATCCCCTCAGCATCTTTGAGCCACATGTTTAATTAACTTGTATAAATATAGCTTTATAAATAGAGAAACTAAGGCATGGTGGCAGAAGAGGTAACAAAAGATGTGAGCAGAGAACTCAGGTCATGGTTCTATCCATAGCAGGCATGGTTTCCTCAATAATACATTTTAACTGAAATTAACCAGATGATCATCTGTCCTCCCAGCTTTTTTCTTTGTGGGCAGAAGCTCAATCTCTCATTTAAGCTATAAATAAGCTGCCATTGGTGAGAGAGCTCTATTAACTGAAATTCTTTCTGTTATGCTAATAGCAGTAACCCAGACTTTTGGTGGCAATTCAAACGGGGAGCCGTGCGTCTTACCGTTCGTCTACAATGGCAGGACTTTCTACTCCTGCACCACAGAAGGGCGACAGGATGGGCATCTTTGGTGCAGCACGACTTGGAATTATGAACAGGATCAGAAATACTCTTTCTGTACAGACCATACTGGTGAGTGTCCCAGGAGAAACCACAGCAGTGAGAAAAACCCATCTTATTTGCCAACAGTCTAACCATGAATTGTGAGGTTGCACCAGAACCATTGCTTTTGCTCTTCTTCGACCAAAAGATATGGTGACTCTGCATCTGGGTATCTCCCCATGTTTCCCAGTGCTGCTTAGAGAAAAGCCCTCTAGGTCATTTATACTGATACACAGAGATTATGATGTGATTAAAGATACATCTTGAAATCAGTAGATGATCCCACTGAGCTGAAAAATACTCTGGATGGCTATCTGAACGCCTTTCCTTATCTTCTGGTTAAAAGTGTGTTTTATTCAAAGCTATCGTTTAATTTTTTTTTCTGGGAAAATGAGTGACAATGGGATTTAACTCTGATTTGAAGGTGAAGGTGAATACACTAAGAAATTTAGTGTATTTAAATGATCAGACCTTTTTTATTCTGAGATAGACTGTTTGGGAATTAATGCAGAAACCTGGATCTCTCAGAACGACCCCGTAGTGATTCCCCTGTGTACCTGGGAAAGCTCAGTTATAATCTCCTTTCTATTTGTGTGTTGGGCAGTTTTGGTTCAAACTCGAGGTGGAAATTCCAATGGTGCCTTGTGCCACTTCCCCTTCCTGTACAACAACCGCAATTACACCGATTGTACTTCTGAGGGCAGGAGAGACAACATGAAATGGTGCGGAACCACACAGAACTATGATGCTGACCAGAAGTTTGGATTCTGCCCCATGGCTGGTAAGAGGAAGCCCTCTGGGCTGCCCTTGTGGACAACCATTCAGAGAGTAGAGACAGATGAGTGTTCTATTTACTCCTACTTCACCCAATAAGACAATTTGGAGAAGAAAAATCTATGTGATATATGTGTATACATGTTACATCATGTACATTCAAATTGAAAAAAATATGATTTATATAATCATCTGAATCCTTTTAAAATCTCATTGACATGCTTTATTGTCCAAAATACACAAAGACAATTAAAAATGGTTTTTTTTAGAAATCTGAAAATATAAAGTTGCAAAAGTTTGACTTTTGTCAAGATCACACTTTGGTGTGCTTGAGTCACTTAAAACAACTTGTCTGTGTTGTAGTCACAGAGCTATAGTATTGACACGTGACTGTTTGGCTGGCATTAGCTCTAACACTTATCAAATACCAAAGTGATAGAGACAAATCTGAAAATTTGTTTTCTGACAATAGGGAATTTTTTTAAAAAATCTCCAGTTTATATGGAGAAAGGGGAACCAGTATCTTTTATTTGTTTTCAAATTTCAAGAGTTCCAAACTGTGCATTTGATTTTTCTGGTTGTAGAATCAAGAACTTGTATACTCTGCAGCGTCAACCATGAACAAGACTCAAGGAAACCACCCATGCATTTATTGCTTTCTTTGCAACAAAAGATCATATTGAGTTTAAAAGGAAAACTCACTTTTGCTTACAATTCAACACCCAAACACAGTTTTCCTTTGAACTAGAATAAACTGGAAATAGGAAAATTAAAAGCAGTACTCAATCCAGGCTTCTACCTAAAGCCTGGTAGATGAGTGAACATTCAGGTATCACCTTATTTTAACAATCCCCACCAAGGGACCAAATTGTATTCTGTGCATGTATGAATATGATATCGTGAATCCCACTATTATATATATTTTAATACACCAACAATAATAAATTAAAAATTAAAAAAAAAAAAAACAAGCAAACAAAAAAACCACACTTTCCCTTTGGATGATGCTTCCTCTCTCCAGAGCTCAGAACACTCTGCCTCTACCTTACAGCTGTAGGTATTTTTGAGGCACACAAGTCTTTCCAAGTGAGAATTCTTAGGAAGACTAGACTGGACTGATAATGGTGTTTGCACACCTGCCTTGACCCTGTGATTATTTATCAAATGCATCGCTTCTCCATTTCAAAACAGCCCATGAGGAAATCTGCACAACCAACGAAGGAGTCATGTATCGCATTGGAGACCAGTGGGATAAGCAGCATGATATGGGCCACATGATGAGGTGCACGTGTATTGGGAATGGCCGTGGAGAATGGACATGTGTCGCCTACTCCAAGCTCCGAGGTATGTTGCCTTATTAACCAAAGCATTTGAGAGAACAAAGGGTACACAGAGAGACTTTAATGTGAAAACTTGTACTTTACCTAAAGCAGAAGAATCCCCCAATGCCACTCCATTAGTCAGTCTGCTATGCTGAAGAAGTTCATTTTGGGGGGCAGCCAGTTAGGAAAAGCTGGCAGGATGATTCTTTTCTTTTCTCAAAGAGATTTCCGTTTATTACATTTGATGGGACATTATCACAGTGAACAGATTTTAGGAAGATTTTGGAAAAACTTTATAGAAAACCTATGATCTTTGTGCTTTTTCCATTTTTAATATTTCTCTTTCTTTGTCTCAGTAGCAATGAGAAAAAGCACAGTAAAGTGGAATGTCTGTGAACCTTTGCCCTGTGGCATTGAAGGACAGAGGAGGGGAAAATTGATTCTATTTTGGCAGGGGGAATACCAGGGATTGAACTCAGGGTCACTCAATCACTGAGCCACATCCTCAGTCCTGTTTTGTATTTTATTTAGAGATAGGTTCTCACTGAGTTCCTTAGCACCTCAATTTTGCTGAGGCTAGCTTTGAACTTGTGATCCTCCTGTCTCAGCCTCCTGAGCTTCTGGGATTATAGGTGTGTACCATGTACCCGGCCGAAAATTGATTCTTGAAAGAGGTACATTGGGTGATATCAGCTCAGAATAGAGGACATGCACCAACTCTCTAGACCTCCCCCAGGAAGATAAAACCCAGTAGAGTCAGACTGGGCTTGGGCCTGGCTCTAACTTTGAAATCAAAATGCCTGTGCAGTTCATGAACTGGTAAGATCCGGCACAGTAATCCTAAGGCTCTAAAGCATTCCAAGGATGGAAGAACTTAGGCTGAGCCAAAAGGGTGGCTTCCAAAGCAAGAACACATTTGATCCTCCGAGCTTTACATGATACCACAGCATTTGTGTCTAAAAGAGATGGAATTATTTCTACAAAGAACAAACACTGCCATTCTAAAATCAGACTCTTGTAGATTTGAATTTAAGAAGAATTTAAGAATACGTGGAGTGATTCATTTCCTTTGTTCAGATTACTTTCCCTGCTTTGAACCCAAAGATTCAATATGAGGAGGTGTTGATTCATTCAGACTTTCAGTTTTCTACTTCTTTGATTTGAAAAGTAATATTTAGGTAGAACTCTGAGCTAATAAATAGTCATAATAGTAGCTAGTGAGTGGATATTGGCTTGAGCTTGTTCCTTTTGTGGTGTTGAATGGATACACAATCCAGGAATAATAGTAATTGCATATGATATGGCAGAGCCCTTTTGGAGCCTTACTTACTTAGTATGGTGTGCAAACCAAGTCCTCCTTTTACAAATGCAGATGCTAAAACCCAAAGAAGCAAAGTGATTTTCTCAGGATCTCTCACGGAGTGAGACACAGAATTGATTTAATTGAACTTTACAAAGATGCATTGATGTAATTTTATTTCCCTAATCCAATGTCTCCTCCCTTCTCCCCATTCCAGAGACCAGATCACAACACTGTGCTGTGTACTAAATATTATGTTAAATCATCTTCTTATGGCAAGCAGAGATTTAAAGAAAATTATCACCTGAGCAAGTTTCTTTTCAGAAACTAAGACATGTATTTGTTTAAAAATTGGCTTTAGTTGTATATGCTGTAAACTTGAACATTTATGTCGATAAGAGAAAATTGGGGGAGGGCAAAAATTGTAATACTGACTAAGCTTTGAAAAAAAGTTAGAATATTCTATACCAGTAGAAAGTTCTTCTCATGCAATCTGTTAATAATCAAGATGGGGGAATATGCTTTGAAAAGTTTAATTCATTTTATTTTGTCAGTGAGATTTTGAAAGTTCCTCACCCATCTAACTCTTCTCTAAACAGATCAGTGCATTGTTGATGACATCACTTACAACGTGAATGACACATTCCACAAGCGACACGAAGAGGGACACATGCTGAACTGTACCTGCTTTGGTCAGGGCCGAGGCCGATGGCAGTGTGATCCCATTGGTGAGTAGCCCTGCTCCTGGGATGGTTTTGGGTATGAAGCAGGGCCAGTCAGTTTTAGATAAGGAAAGCTATTCAATGCTACATGGTGGAAGTTGATCCAGAGTTTGCCCAGCTGTTTACAGAGCTGTGCAAAGTCTTTTCTGTCTCAATAGTGGCAATCATCTGTTTTAATTCAATAAATTTAGTTCTTTAGTTCTGACTCACGTTAGGAAAAGGCACTTTTATTTGCTGAACGTGCATTAAAATGGGCAAAGAAGTATGCCAGCGCTACCTCCTTCTAGAACACTCCATTTTTTAAAGAACACTCCATTTTTTCCCTTTAAAGTAGCACTGAGCAAAGAGGAAAGGTTGGATCTTAAAAGAGCTGTGTTCCTAGTGCTCCAAAGTTTAGGGTAATTTATTAATACTTCTTTACTGAAAGAAGCAAGTTGCTCACTACAAAAACAAACTAAGATTGACCAAGGTGGGAAGGATCCTTAGAAGCTGCTCAGTGGGTACTCGTAGTTAAAATCTATTTCCCCCAGATTTTAAGGAAGTATATAATGTGAAATTATTGCACATTTTTCCTAGCTATTCAAATGGCAAGCCAGTTACACTGATATCATTAAAATAAAATATGTAATTTTTAGAAAATTAATGCTCAGACTAATACTGATCTTATTCTTTTCATTTTTACTCAGAAACATATCTGTTTTTAGAAAACTAAATATTCCTTCCAATGGATATTTCTTAAACTAATCATCCTGTAAGGCAAAGAATGTGAACAAAGTGTTTTTTAACTGCATATAATTATAAGGAGAGTTGGACATTTTTATTCAACTTTCTAAGAATGCATGCTCTAGCACCCTGAAATTTACTTGGTAGACTTAAATCTTCAAGGCTGTTTATCTTTTCCTTGCATATATTCTAGATCAGTGCCAGGATTCAGAAACTCGGACATTTTATCAAATTGGAGACTCATGGGAGAAACATGTGCATGGTATCAGGTACCAGTGCTACTGCTATGGCCGTGGCATTGGGGAGTGGCACTGCCAGCCCTTGCAGGCCTATCCAGGTAAGCAGCTCTGTAACTGTCAGAGGGAACTGTCGGTGGTTATAACCGCAGGCAGCACTAGTGCTCATCATACTCTGAGGCCCAAGGCACGGGCTTCTCTCTTTTCCATCCATTTCTCATATCATTGTCTAAAAATGGATTAAGTTTTTGAATAAAATGATTTTCCTTTCTCCCCTCCCCAATCTATCCAGTGAAAGGTACGAAGGCTCTGAACAGGCATATCTATATAATTTTCTTTTTTATATAGTAGAATGCTCCTCTAAGTTACAACACTGACTCATTTTATCTTCACACCCATACATGGAAATAGAAACCATAGAGTGAGTGGTGCTGGGGGTTTGGGGCTTTCTATCCTGGTTCTTGACAGAGAAGTTGCCTCGAGAGGGGATGAAGTGCAACTCGGGGCATGTGTTTGCTCCCCATGTCACCTAGGCCCTCTTGGTGTAAAGCTTTCATTTGTTTGATCAGTTAGAATGTAGAACAAAGTATCCTGGGCCAAGAGTTGAGTAACTTGGTCATCTTTGCCTACACAGTTCAAACACCCTCAAATGTTGTTGCTGGGTTTTTCAGGACACAAAGACTTGATTTCTAGCTGTAGGTGTTATGAATTCATTTGGGGGAAATTTAATTTTTTTTTTAAATTTGCTGAATGATTACAATAAAACATTAAATTATGGAAGTCTACTTCTTCAGCCTCAGTTTTGTGAGCAACTACTGAGGTATAAAATCTCCTAAATCTCTATTAATTTTAGAGAGAATATGGCCCATAATCAGAAAGAAAAAGATTTTAGGGGTGTCAGAATCTGTATATGACAGAAGTTAAAATTAAATTAATTTCCTTTCTCTGGAATGTGATAACAGAGTCTCTCACACAGGGAATGAGCTATGGGAGCCATTTGGCCAAAGGCAGCATTAGCCAAACCTTGGGTCTAAACTCTATTTGTTGCCAAAGGGATAGCAGTCAAGCTTCTGTTCCCCATTTACTCATCTGTAAACTGGGGGGATTGTAGCTAATTACCTTTAAAATTCCTTCCACACTAATAATCTGACAGTTTGTGATCTTAAATAACAGTCACCATTGCATCCTTTCTATGACCCTGGGAGATTTAGCTCTTGCCAATCCTCAGACATTATCAGGTCTGGAGAAGGGACTGCATATGCTCAGGGCACAGACCCACCCCTCCTTTAAGTTGTGTTTCTTGGTAGATTTAGGCTAAAGAATCACCTAATTTTTTTTTTTTTTTAATTTAGCTAGGCACTGTGGCACACATCTGTAATCCCAGTGGATCAGGAGGCTGAGGCAGGAGGATTTCAAATTCAAAGCAGCCTCTGCAATTTAGTGAGACCTTGTTTCAAACTAAAAAATAAAAAAGGGCTGGGGATATGACCCTGTGGTTAAGAACCTCTTGGTTCCATCCCTGGTATCAAAAAAAAAAAAAAGTAAAAAAAAAAAAATTTAATATAGTTTTACATCTGATTAACAAAAGCACTATAGGTTCAGAAAATATGCATTGGGTTTGTTTTAAATGATGCAACCAGAGGATAGAATCTTGTAAAGAAATATTCTTGTTTTCATGTTTACGATTATTGAAATTGATGTGGTAATTGTTGGAAACTATTTTCTCCTGAGTGATTTACAGAAATCTTTCCTCTATTTTTTTTTTTTTTAAATAAACCTGTCCACACAGCTGCTTGCTTGCATTTAGGTGGATCTGTTAGAGATGTAATCGGGGTGGGAAGGAGTCTTTCGGTTGTAGTTTTACCTGATGCCTTTGTTCCTGTTATCTGAAAAAGAGGAGGGCCAGGTGTCCATTGCGCAGGGGAGACCTTGGGGAAAGGGCCTCAGCCTCATTCTTAGGTGTTTGTCTCTTTGCTCAATGGCTCATGTGAAGCATGTGGTGCTCCAAGAGTGTGGAAAGAATAAAGCGACAACGGATTGCCAACAGAGCGTCTCTGAGCCCTGTTCTGTTTGTTCCTCCTACAGAGGACTTGTTAGAGTTGTTCAAACTAGCAAAAGATATGTGGCTTTTGGTTTGTTAATAAGCAACTAGGAGAACACAGAGCTTAGCAAATTAAACAGACGGAAAAGTGACTGAGTCTAAAAATCATGAATGTTTAACTTCTACAGGGTCACCGTTACTGGAAATTAATCATTTTGACCTTATTTTAAGCTGTTTTTATAAGGGTAGACCTGGTGTCTATCTTAACTACTTTATTGTTTGTTTGATCATACTAAAGAAGAAAGGGAGTAAAGATTTTGGTGGTGAATTATTGGTAGTATATTGCTACTATATGCCAGAGAGATTAATTGGAGAATTTCTACCAACCAGCCAATATTAAAAGAATGAGCAAATCCAGCATGGCTGTGCACACTGTAATCCTAGCTACTGTAAAGGGTGAGGCAGGAGAATCTCAAGTTCAAGGCCAGTCTGGGAAATTTTGTGAGACCTGGTTTCAAAATAAAATTTAAAAAGGGCTGGTGATGTAGCTCATTGGTAGAGATCTTGCTTATTAGCACATGGGAGTCCCTGGATTCGATCCGGCATCACCAAAAAAATTAAAAATGAATAAATAAAGGTCAAAAATTTAAATATTGTCAATGGTGTCTGAATTGTATGTAGTATAAAGTAGAGTGTGGTGATTAAAAGGAATTTAATTGACTTCACAAATAACTGACACAATTTCTTTGCTTCTTGGGCAAAAATATGCTAAGTCCCCACTTGTTATTCAGTGCAGTTCCATTAAAGGTGTGCCACGGCATAAGCCTCAACATTAAAACCTAGAATTTCAGAACAGCGAAGAAAAAGGGGCGACTCTAGTGTGCTTTTCTTTGGCTAGGATCAAACCATCATGGTAACCTTTTCCCATATCCCTTCATTCCCCTTTGTCATCCTCCTCCTCGTGGACTTGGCAGTATAATTATTCTTAAAGGTGACTTGTATTGTCTTTTTAAAACTATCTTCATAGACGTTCATTCTTCATACACTTCCCCCCGCCTCAAAGTCATGATTGACACCCTAAATAAAATGTATACCAGGTGTCTCTTTTCCTGAAGAGTTTGTGGTAGGATTTCTTTCAAGGATCAATATTTATACAACCTAATGCCAATGATCATAAATAACTTAAGGATCTGATATTCCTCTATTTACTGACTTATATGAAAGTACTTTAAATAGTCACATCTCTAAAACTTTTCTTAAATATTTATCTTTAAAAACATATTCATATTTGTGAGAATCTCCATGAACAGAGGGATGTCTCAAAGAAGGTCATGTAACTTTTGCCAATTGATTAAAACAAACATCCTGCATGTTCTGTGAAATATGTGTCACTTTAGAATGGAAAACTGTGAATTTTATATATGAACTTTGATAGCCATGTGGCCTGGAAATATGTACCCTCAATGAAATTAAGATTCAAAGAATATTTGGATCTCCAACCAACTTTGAATTTTTACCCGCATGAGAGTCAGTGTATTATTCTAGGACTTTTAAGTATACCTAGATTTACAAGTTAGATAATTATTCTGCTAGAGAAGACTTTGTTTTCAAAGATAATTTAATGGCTAAGATACTAAATATATTTATAAATAAGTTACTATATATTCGAAAATAAATATACTTTTCCCTGAGACCTTTCAGGAAACTTAATTCTGTTAATAATCTGGTGAAGTGCTTTATTAAACAAACAAAATTCTTGGAAAGGTTATTTATTACAAAGAACTTTTTTTATTTCTAGAACATTGAACATTGGCTGACATTGTAGAGAATACAGAGTTTAAGAGAAAGATAGTTTTCTGTTCTATAAACCTAAATATTTCAGCACTGTTTTGTTTTATCCTAAGTGGAGTCTATTGTATTAACAAATTGATTCTCTTTCCTTATTTTTCCTTTTCCTTAAACAAAAGAACCAAGTCCATAACAGTCACACATACCAATATGTGGAAACATTGAATTTATTATGTATTTCATAATGTCATTTTAGTTGTTAACTCCTTTTGAAAAAAATTTTTGATCTTTTAATAATTTGACCAGTGGTGAGATTTTAGAGTATACTTTTTGAATAGAAATAAAGCTAGATTTCTTTTTTCAAACTGACAGAATGCTTAGGCTGATGAGAAATAAAACTGGGTTTTTAATTATTACCTTTGTCTATTTGCCTAAGTTTTGGCACCATTTAGAAATGTGTTTGTTTTACATCATGTCATATGGCCTTTGGAATGTTGTTTTCTTCTCAGATAGCAGAGTCGTTGGTAATGAAACTTTCACAAATTAGAATTTTCTTTAAAGGAAACAATATAATCAGTAAATGAAGTTTGTATTCTGAATTACATTGTCTGTGTTAAAGCAATTTCACTATTGTTTCACAATTTTCCTTCGAAAATAAAGAAGAAAACAGATTAAGGAGATTTAAAAAAAAACAATAGTTTTATTTGTTGTAAACATTTGTGTTTCTCATTTGAAGAACAATAATAATCATCTAAGAAAGAATTTGTTGCATTGATTCCCGGTGTCAGGAGGTAAAAGGCTTTACCAAGCCCAGATCATTTTTATTATAGTAATATTAACTGATAAGCAATCTGTTTTTAATGATGACATCATGAACATTAAATTTTAAATTGGAGTGAATACTCTATATAACCAAATCTCATCTTTTAAAATTTTTAGGTACATCTGGTCCTGTCCAAGTAATTATCACTGAGACCCCCAGTCAGCCCAACTCTCACCCCATCCATTGGAATGCACCAGAACCATCTCACATCACCAAGTACATTCTCAGGTGGAGACCTGTGAGTATCCATCCAGAAACCCTGAATACTGAGTATCCCAACCTCACCAAATTCTGATATGTTTCTTTTGTTTGTTTCTAGCTTTTGAGTCAACAGATCTGATTAACTATCAGTATGTTTTCTTAGTGAGAATATATGGCCAATCAAATTGACTGGTTTTTTTTTTTGTATTTAGAATTTAGAAATTTATGTTACAAATAATCTTTGCAAGGAATTAGAAATGATAGCATAAACTTAATCTTGCCCAATGTGGGAAGATAATCTAATTTTTTTGCATGTCTTTCAACTCTATTAAAGGAAGAACTTATTGGGATCCGTCCTGTAAATTAATTCCTTTCTTTTTTGATTCACTTTTTAAACCATATTTTTGTTTTGTTTTATGTGTGGTACTGAGGATCAAACCCCAGGCATCCTGCATGCCAGGCAAGTGCTCTACCACTGAGCCACATCTCCAGCCTAAGATTCATTGTTTCAAGCATTAATTTTATCTCCTAAGGTTATTTAGATAGAAGAGAAAGAGATGGATGAGAGGAAAGTGCAGATGAGGGATGATAGTTGGTTTATTTAAAGAATGAGCCCTGTGATTTTCTAAACGTCTAGAAACTGAAGAAACCATACCAAGGAAGATAATGTCTATTAAGCTTTAGTTTTTCTTACCCTCTCAAACCTACCCCAATACAACTTCTAAGTTCATAACATGATTTGAGGAACAGTACTTTAAATACAGGAGAAAATGTCTATTAAAATGAAAACTTTTCGATTGTTTCCTTATGAGTATATTTTCTAATCTTTTCTTCTGATAGCTAATTTTAAAAGCTCACATTGAATACAAGTTTACTACCAATTTGGAGCTAATTTTAATGACTAATTTCAAAATTTTTCACAGAGTATTTGAGTTAAAATTTAAGTTCAAAGGATACTAGGATCACTTTCATTTATCCCCAAAATATAAATGGGCACTTGAGCATTTGAATTAAATCTGTGAACTGGTTGATTGGGCAATTAAAAAGAAAAATCACTGGGGATACAAAATGTATTTTGATACTCATACTACTTTGAATATTTATACTTAAAAGGATTTCGTCTTGTTTGAAGTTAGGGTGTTTCTTCTCCACACATTCTGTTGCAGTGAGCTTTGTGATCTATGACATATTAATGAAATTGAACAGGATGTGAAAATGTAAACCAGGAGCAAAAGATTAAATAAACTGAAATTACATTCTTCTATAGTCTTGCCCAAAGTTAGCTGACCACTTTTGATGGGATAGTTTGTATCCAAGAATGAGTCACAAAACCAGACCAGTTGAATCTTGTTTGTGCTGTCCCCAGAATCTGAATCGCAAAAACAGTATGGTGCCTTGGAACACTTCCGCAGGGCAAGAAACTTGAATTGTATCCCACCAACTTAAAAGATGATAGAACATATTTCCCATTTTAGAAAGGAAGCTATCTCTGCTTATTGTAAAAGTGGGGAAAAAAGTGGGCAAGATGAAAATTTAGGATATCATAATTGTATTCACCAATATTAAGTAATTGCTCTTGCCAAAGCAAAGGTGTTCAGCGCTTGCAAATTCATAATCTCCAGCATGTCACATAACTCTTGGTTTTTCCACCTGTTAAATGAGTGCAGTGATACCAACACTACTGAGTAGGATGCAGGGAGGTGAAGGTCAGTGGGAGAAAGCAAGCAAAACAGCACAGAGCTATAAACTCTCAATAAATAATACTTACAATACAATTATTAACATCAACAAACTTTACTACTAGTCCCTGTTCTGAATTCAGTTTTCCACGATCATCCTCCAGAGTGGAGCTGAAAATCTCCTCATTTGTCTTTGAAGATTGCTCACCCTCATTCATCTCTGAATGTGCATCCTTGCACACTCTTGTGTGATTTTTTTTCTTTTTTTAAAATTTCATTTAAATTTTCAGAAAAATTCTGTGGGCCGTTGGAAAGAGGCTACCATTCCTGGTCACTTAAACTCCTACGTCATCAAAGGCCTGACCCCAGGAGTGATATATGAGGGGCAGCTCATCAGTTTTCAGCAGTATGGCCACAGAGAAGTGACACGCTTCGACTTCACCACCACCAGCAGCAGCACCCCCAAAGGGACCAGTACGTACCTAGCATCCTCATGTCTACACCTGGGTATCCCAGACTTGGGCTCCCTGCAGGACCTGCTTCATTCTCAGTTTAATTCCTTCCGTGAATGGCACCTCCATTTTTTTAAATGACAGTATTCTTCAGACAAGAAGGGTGAACATTCTAGAAAACTCAAGGACTGTCTCCCCCTTTCTGTGGCACTCTAGGCAACACCGTGACAGGAGAGACGACACCTTTGTCACCGGTGGTGGCCACATCTGAATCTGTGACTGAAATCACTGCCAGCAGCTTTGTGGTCTCATGGGTCTCAGCTTCCGATACTTTGTCTGGATTCCTGGTGGTGTATGAGCTGAGTGAGGAGGGAGCTGAGCGACGGTACCTGGGTAAGCTAAACACGGTTTGTCTCAGGACAGGTTTGGAGGGGTGATGGGTAGACCCCCTGGGGACAGGGCATCATACGTGGTCTGAACACTCTCCCCTCTGATAAGTCAGGGAGGGGCTGACCCTTTACAGAACTGGCTGAGTTCCTGTGAGCAACGACACTTTGTCCTGGTCCCTGATGTGAGCTTCACTGAGCACCAAGTATTTGCCTGGACATAGGTTTGCACAACAGAAACTATTTTCTCATGGCAGTGATTATATATGAGGACTACCTCTGATGATGGTAGCTTTGAAGAGTGCTCAGGTCCTTTGCTTATGCTTTTCAGATTCCCATGGTTAGAGATCTTTTACAAAGTTTGTTGAACTCATTCATGGGACCAGCATCCAGGTCAAGAAAAAGAATATCCCTCCCACCCCGACCCCCATCACTTTCTGCCCATTGCTGCTACTATGACTTATAACCACACAGAGCTATTTTCAAAAATTTGGGGGGTGGATTATTAAAACTATGCATCTTTAGGAGAAGATTTTGGAAAAACAAAAGAAAAAATATCCCATAGAACATTAATAATCACTGATTATCTTTTACTACATCTCCTTCTAGTCTTTTCCCCCCTGTGATATGTAGTTCTTCTTAGATCAGCTGTGGGGGCATTGGTTTGCTTTGATCAGTGACCTTTCCTTTTTTATTCCAAAGAACTCCCGAGCACGGCCACTTCTGTGAGCATCCCTGACCTGCTTCCTGGCCGAAAGTACATTGTAAATGTCTATCAGATAGCCGAAGACGGGGAGCAAAGTTTGATCCTGTCGACCTCACAGACAACAGGTACCTGTGTGCTACATGGTGTTCAAGGAATCCTTTTGTAAAAGCAGGGCTATAGCAAAGTTGCTCAGCTGCCTCACTTCCTCCTTCCTTTCTTTGTTAGCTCCTGACGCCCCTCCTGACCCAACTGTGGGCCAAGTTGATGACACCTCCATTGTTGTTCGCTGGAGCAGACCCCAGGCACCAATCACAGGTGGGCTTAGCCTTGTTCTTTGGCTTCTTTGTTAATCTTTATGGCTAAGTGTGGCAAGAGCAGATTCAGACTGTGGATCAGTGTAACATGCCATTTTTACCAACTCCTTACACACACACACACACACACACACACACACTCACGCGCACACCCCTGCAAAGGCAGCTCATTGGCCATTACAGCAAGCATTTCCAGGGCTGCAGAGGTGTGGCATTTCTGAAAACCTTACACTAAGGCTTACTCTTAAAGAAAAGCTAAGTTTCCTATTCAGCCTCATAGTAGACAAAGAAACAGACAGGGCTTGAGAGCTCTGTGTTCAGGCTGGTTCATTAATTGCTTCCGTAATCCAGAGCTCAAAGAAGAGAAATCAGCCTAGCATGAAGATTTCCACCTACTGGCTTTTCTAATTGACAGTTATTAAGTATCTCATGTCTTCAAGGATGATATTTATTATTAAAAAGGTTTGTATGGCTCTTCTTATTTTATCTTTGTGCTGAATAGTCATTAGAAGTGGTAGCATTGAAAGAATCAGAAAGAATCTTGCTGATTCTTAACTAATCAAGCAAAGTGTAAGGGTGACTAGAGAGGGGAGGATTCATGATTTTCTTAGCCTCTGTTTTATAAAACAGCGCTTCATACTTTTCTCCTGACCCTGCAGGCTACAGAATAGTCTATGCACCATCAGAAGAGGGCGGTAGCACCGAGCTCAACCTCCCCGAGACTGCCAACTCTGTCACCCTCAGTGACTTGCAGCCTGGAGTTCAGTACAACATCACCATCTATGCCGTGGAAGAAAACCAGGAGAGTACTCCTGTCTTCATCCAGCAAGAAACCACGGGCACCCCACGGTCAGGTAATGCTCCCCTTGGTGTCTTCTCCCCTCAGGCAGCTAGATAACAGGTAGACCTCCTGGGATCCAGTTCATTCCATTAGCCTCCTGGGGAGACCTGGAGTACAAAGACAAGGGTTGATAGTCCCTGAGGGAGGGTTGCTTTCTCTCTGTCAGTAGTTCCTACATCCAAATCATCTTAAACTAAGGATATTCCGCTGAAGTGTCCACAATATAAGTAAGGGAGCTTATCAAAGACAGCTGTTGGCGCTTCTAGTCAAAAACCAATTTTACCATTAATTTTTCTTATTTTTTTCCTCAGAAGCCTAGGGTCATTTTATCTGTTGCTCTTCGGATTATTATAAAATAGTTCAGTAAAATAAGACCATCTTATCTTTTGGGCAGTTACCTTAAACTGGATTTTTTATATGTTTAACTTCTCTCTCCAAATTGACACTTCTTATGCTGTAAACTCATACATTTACCTATGTATTTTAGACACAAAACTTCAAATTTCATAATGTAAGCAGTATGACTGAACCATGAAAATCTATGCAAAAAAAGCCAATTATCTGGTTAAGAGACAAAATTTAGCAGTGCTCTGGAGGGTAGCTCCATGAAGTGCCTAACATGTCCAGGAAAATGGCCTTAAAGACAGTTTTCAGCTGGCCATGGTGGTGCACATCTGTAATCCCAGCAACCTGAGAGACTGAGGCAGGATTTCAAGTTCAAGGCCAGCCTCAGCAACTTATCCAGGCCCTAAGCCACATAGTGAGACCCTGTCTCAAAATAAAAAATTAAAAGGGCTGGGGATATGGCTTAGTGTTAAAGTTTCCCTGGCTTAAATTCCCAGTACAAAAAAAAAAAAAAAAAAAAAAAAAGTTGGAATTGTGAATGATGTGCTGTTTCTTGTCTGTTAGATAAAGTTCCCCCTCCTAAAGACCTGCAGTTTGTGGAAGTGACAGACGTGAAGGTCACCATCATGTGGACACCCCCTGACAGTGCAGTGACCGGCTATCGTGTGGATGTGATCCCTGTCAACTTGCCTGGGGAGCATGGGCAGAGGCTGCCCATTAACAGGAACACTTTTGCAGAAGTCACGGGGTTGTCCCCCGGGGCCACCTATTACTTCAAGGTCTTTGCTGTGAACCAGGGGAGGGAGAGCAAGCCTCTGATTGCACAACAGACAACCAGTATGTACTCTTCCTACCTGTGTCTGCCCCACCCCCAGCTTCTCCACCCTCACATCTGACCTATGTGGAAGTGCAACCTTGCTGTTCTATTAACCTCCTGGGTTTACACTTAGCAGTAGAAAAATGCCCAACAGGGAGACTGTGTATTGAATGTAAAGCTCACTAAACTTGGAATGAAAATTCAGATAAGCTCTGTGGATGGTAAATGGTAATCCATTTCCAATACTCAGGGGGATGGCACTAAGAGAACCTAATTTCCTTTGCTAATGGAAGCATGGTTAAGTAATTTGAGTGCATTTTGTATTTAATAAATATATCTAGATCTAAGTTAAAATGTAAACTACTAACACTTTTATAGTAGAATTTAAGAATTGTAGTTGGGTTAGGGATGTAGCTCAGTGGTGGAGCACTTACCTAATATGTTCAATTTCCAACACTGCAAAAAAAAAATGTGGAAATGAATGTGTCTACTATTTTGAACACTGAGTTGTCTGCTCAGTTCTAGCAAAGTACTCATATTTAATCTTCATTTTAATCTTATAAAGGAAAATATTATTATCTCTACTGGATTCAGAAAGAAACTGAAACATTTTTGAAGTTCTGCAAGTTGTAAGGTCATAGAGCTAAGAAGAGCTAGAACTGGCTCTAAAATCTGACTTTTTGATTCTGGACTCCCTGTTTTCAATTATACCCAGCCACCTCCTAAAGATTTCTTGTATCTGAAATGTGTTCTAGAATTCTGAGGGGAAACTGCTAGTTGTCATACTCAAGAAGAAAACCCACAATGAATGTGATTCTTTCAGATAGTACAAAGTCACCCATGTCTACTGAGAATCTGTGATTATAATTATTGTCTACTCAGAACCATGCGAAAATAACATTTATTTCTCCAGCAAAGGACTATTCATTTAATAAATGCACAGACTCTTCCTTTGATCCATAGGGAACTTCCGTCTTGCTGTCCTTTCTATTGAGTTTATCTCTCTTCCCATAACCTTTCTGGCTCTGAGCAAATTGTGGGGTTCACAAGTATTTGTTTTGCTTTTTTAAGAAAATGCCATCGCTTTAATGTAATTGTAATTTCTGAGTGTGATGGGAGATCTTGCTGAAAATGAGACTGTCCAAAGGATAACCCTCAAGGGGAAAAGGTCAAGGATTTCTCATGGCTGACACAGTGTTTAGGCAAAGTTGTACAAAGTGCTCTGCCTCTTAAAGGCTCATTTTCTCCAGAGTTTTGACTTTTCCTTTAGTTTCTACCTTGAGTAGAAGAAACGCAACACTGTTTGGTCAAGCTTTAAGATTTCAATGAGATAATTACTGATCTAAATATTTCTTGACATGTTTCATCTTTTTTTTCTAGAACTGGATGCTCCCACTAACCTCCAATTTGTCAATGAAAGTGACACAAGTGTCCTGGTAACTTGGACCCCACCTCGGGCCCGGATCTCAGGGTACCGACTGACGGTGGGCCTGACCCGAGGAGGCCGGCCCAAGCAGTACAACGTGGGGCCCTCTGTCTCCAAGTACCCTCTGAGGAACCTGCAGCCTGGGTCTGAGTACACTGTCACCCTCGTAGGTATCAAAGGCGACCAAGAGAGCCCCAAAGCCACTGGAGTCTTCTCTACATGTAAGCCAAAATTTAGCTCTTTTTTTTTTTTTTTTATGGTGCTGGGGATTGAACCTAAGGCCTTGTGCATGTAAGGCAACCACTCTACCAACTGAGCTGTATCCCCACCTGTATCATAGGTTCCTTACGGTATTTTTGCAGTCTCTGTTCTTCCATTTTTAAAGGTTAACTTTAAAAACTTAGTACATCATTTAAAGCAATGCTACTAATAATGTGCTCTACGGATTGGCTGCTGGGCCATAAATTGTTTATTATTCATCTGCTACAAGACAAGGAGCTTGTGCCAGAATGTAATTCAAAAGCATGCTGTTTCATTTAGCTGATAAAATTTTTGAAGAAAGATCTTCTCTATGAGGGCTGGTGATGTGACTGCATCGGCAAAACACGTGCCTAGCATGCCCAAAGCCCTGGGTTTGATCTATAGTGGCTCAAAAAAAAGAAAAAAAAAATTTTTTTTGCATACATTGCCAAGTTCCCTATTTCCTCCTAGGCTAGCACTTTGAGTAGCATAATGACCCTGCAATTAGAAAAATTGAATTCTATCAGACAAAATAAATTTACCAAATGGTTAAGACAAACTAAATCAGCATCTCTACCTATAGTTTATTACATCGGGCATCAAATGATAGCCATACAAGCAGAATCAAAAATATCTAGGGACTGAGCAGAAACCAACCAATAGAGCAAGAAGCTGAGGAAATTATTTCTCCCAAGTGTTGTTGACTGCAAAGCATTAAGTACTTCTAAAGGACACAAAAACGAACTTTCGTTTCTTTCATTTTTTTTTCTTTTCCTTAAAAAACTCTTGAAGTTCCACAGAGGGTGAAAATTCTAACAATAATTTTTGGTCATGTTTCTACTTTTGCTCAACATTTTAGAGGAAATGGTCTTAAATCTTCTATATATACACATCACAATAAAGGCCTCTATTCACAAACTGATTTCCACTAAGTACATTCCATTTACATTACAAAGAATTATGAGACTCCTTATTGCTAGCCGAATATTATTTGTTATTTTCAACTTGACATTTTGAATTATGAAAACATCTAACATAAGCACTTTTTTCAGCATATATTGCAACCATGTACTAGTTTTCAATTTCCCAAAAGCTTTCTACAAATCTTCCTCTTTTACTAATTTAAAAATATAGACATTCAAAAGCAGTAAAAAAAAAAGTCAAGACAACCCTTAGTTTCTACATAACTCTGGAATTTATTTCCCAAAGAAAACTCTCTATAAATGTTTCCCCATAGGAATCCATACTTCACCAAAAACTTATTTTCGTTTAAATTTGGTGTCTGGCCAATGAAGGCTTTTTCCTAAATGATTGTTAATCACAGGCAAATGAAATTTGCTTTTAATTTGAAAGAAAGTTCACGTTAAAATTTCACTCTTTTATGTCATCTGGTTCTGAGAGAGCCTAAAATCTGCTCTCATGAAATTGTCTTTGTGTTTCTTAAGAAAGGCCTTCACAGAGTTAGAATGGAAAGTCCTGTGCCTGTTTCCTTTCAGCAGACAGCCTTTTTTACTGAAATGTAGAATTATATAGTTGTCTTTTTCATTAGCATGAGACATATTTTATGTACTTCTCTTTTTTTGCTGGATAGAGTAGAGTGCCTATGAAATGAAAGAGAATTTTTAGTGAAGATAACAATAATTAAGTGGAGTGAGGGGATCAGTACAGGAACTTTTCTTGGGGGGGAGAACTTTTATATACTTATTGGAAATGCTATTTTTTGCTCTCTTGAATATGTTTTATATATGTATGTATATATATTTACTTAAAATATAATTATATTTGAATTAAAATGCTAATAGCAAAATTAATTTTTATTATGTAAAGGTTAACATAGTACATTGCAGAGTATACTTTCAAAAAACATTTGTTGAAGAGATGATTGATTGAGAAAGAAATGATAATGAGAACCACTCAGGCCAGCTTATATTTAAATAAACCAACGTAAACAAGGAGTTATACAACTTCATTTGAACCTCAAACACTCCTGTGGCTGTAAACATCCGCAGAGCTTGCTGTTTTTGAAATTACTTTTAACTTTCTGTAGCTTTTTTACTGTCTTACTAAGCTGAATTCTGGGAATAACTTTCCTGAGTTTTATAACTTGTGCTGAATTCTTAAGAGCAAATGTGAGAAAAGTGGGAAGAAGCAGCTATTTCTGGGGAAAATATGGCTCACTCCTTTATTGATAGGGCATATTTTATTTCTTTAACAGCCAGGCAGTTCTTCACCTAACAAGACCTTCCAGAATCTGTAACTCGTAGTTAACAGTCACATCCTTTGTTTGACATCAGTTTGTGGGTTTGTGGTTTGGTGATTTTCCTGTAATGGTCTTCCCAGACAGAGAGGATCATCTTAAACTTGGGAAGATTTTCCCTGGCTAGCTCAAGCAATAGAAAATACCCAGTTCTAAAGTCCAGGACTGTTGGAGAGAATGTAATTTGTGAAAAAGTTGTGGCTTTCACAGATGTTCAATAAAAGAAATTGACTGTTCTCTAAATTGTTTCTTGCGGGCCATTAAAAATGGTGACCCCCGGGTGGCCCTGGTATTTTGGCAAAGTGAGCCACAGCCACGTAATGTATGATTTCAGAGGTGCTGGAGAGCACCAACGATCACCCACCCCCGTTTCCCCAAATGCCACCAGAATAATATACTTAACAAAATAGCTCACTAAACCTTAGCTTCAGTTCAGCCATGATAGCAGCCTCTGCAAAATGTCCCACACAGATATTTGACTTTTTCCCACACAGTATTTTAAAAATAAAAATAAGAAGTAAGACATTAAAATCCAGACTGAGGGGGAAAAACAGTGTTGAGTCTAAATTCCCACATGGCTTAGAAAGAAAATAATAAAACATTTGATTGGAGCTACATAGACTAGAGTCTGAAGACTTTTTAATCTCTGTTGGTGTAATTCTGAAGGATAACTCTTTGTCTCACTAGCCATTCATGATTTAGAAGAAATGCTTTCAGTAGTTATTTTTCCCAGTGAGAACAGAGTTTGATTGGGACATAAAATGGAAGGAATTGTGAAGGCATAACCCAGGGCTAATAATGTGCTCCAAACCCTTGAACTTAATTCACCCAACTCAAACTTCTTGGCTTCCAAAGCCTCATCTTTCTAAGTTTACAACAAGAATTTGCAAGGCTGTTAGGAGTGCCTGCCTTAACTGTGTACACATGCTCTTTCTCCTCCTTGCTTTTTTGAAGTCATTTAAAAATTTTGTCCTTTTTAGATATACATGATATAGAGTGTATTTTGACATATACATATGGAGTATAACTTATTCTAATTTGATTCCATTTTTTGAGGTTGTACATGATATGGAGTTTCACTGGTGGCATATTTATATATAAACATAGAAAAGTTATGTCCAATTCATTCTGCTGTCTTTCCTATTCCCATCCCCACTCCCTTCCCTTCATTCCCCTTTGTCTAATCCCTTGCTTTAAGGAATATTTTCACTAAGAGAAATAACTGGTGCTAAGATGCTAGGAGATGCAAAATAAACCTTTGTTATGATTTCTAATTCTAGTGGTAGGATACTAAACTTCTATAGAATTCTTATGAATGAACAATCATATATTAAAGGATGAATTTTTACAATTAAAATACATCCATGATTTCAGAATTTTTTAACTTTTGTATGGCATCACTTACCAAAACCAAAAATATTGGTCCCCATTGTGGAAAATTCAGCAAAAAGTTATTTTTAGATCACATCTGTAATTTTACCATTGCTCTTAATGTTTAAGAAACCAAATGATCATCTGTTTGCAGTGACCAGTTACATATTTTATAAGGGACTTTATTCTGTTATAAGAAAATTTATTGTCACCAAACTCAAATCCCAACAATAATGAAAAGCCACAAATGACAGAATCTAAGGAGTTGAAAGGGTTGTCTAGCCACCTGTCATACTCAAGTGTGATTCACAGACCAGAGTTGGCATCATTGGCCGGTTTGAAAAGCTAGCTCCCCAACCCCGTGCTGGACCTCCAGAATCAGCACCTGGATTTTCACCAGGTTATTTGTGTGCCACATTGATCATTGAGAAGCACTGCTCTTCTCACCTGATGAAGTAACTCCTTCTCCATCTACTGGTTCATTAAACTCAAGTTCTAGATAAAGATACTTGTTTTTTTACATTTTCTACCATCATTTACGAGTTGAAGGTGTTGAACACATGTGTGGGTTCATTTCACAGTGCAGCCATCGAGCTCCATTCCACCTTTCAACACAGAGGTCACCGAGACCACCATTGTGATCACATGGATCCCTGTTCCAAGGATTGGGTTTAAGGTAAACTGCAGATGTTCCTAAATTCTTGCGATGCAGGCTTGATAGAGCCCTCCTGTTTTTGCATGCAGTAGATAGAAGCTGTGCAGGAGAGGAGACCTGGGTGTTGTCACCTGCCTCTGTTCACACCTGGAGGATCCCCTTGCTTACCTTGTTCAGTTGCTGCAAGGATGGACTGAGGCTGTGTGTGTGCTTTGCAAAGGGGAAAACATTAGCACGGACCTGTTAGTTGTTGCTGTTTTTATTTTCTCTATCCTTTCCCCCAGGGAACTACATTTAAGAAAAATGTAGGAGAACTCCATTTGATGTGTTGTTCTAAATGGGTGCCAGGCAGTTCACAAAAGCCAATTTGGGGAGAACAATTAAACTCGGAGTCATTTAAAAATCACACTTTTATCCAATCAGTTTCCTTTTGACTTGTTCAAAGCCCCATGGGTAAATCTCTTTAATAGAAGATTGAGGTCTCCCCTGTAGATATCTGGATTCATGTTCTTTAAAGTAATGATATTAGGGAAATGATGAATACAAATGAATATGCTTGAAAGAATTACTTTTGTTGTTTATGTAGAGAATGGAGGAAGAAATAATTCATCGAGACTGGAAATAAAGACTAAACCCCCAGGATTGTTTTTAAAATAAGCCAGAGGTCATTTCCTTTTTGAGTATATAATGGCCATATTGATGATTAGGCCACTTATTGAGACTCCTTTTTGAAGTGTGCCAATGTACCTTGTGGATTTCCTTTAATGGCATCAATCTAACTTTCAGATGCTGCGTAGCATATGAAGGATTTCTCTGAGGTCTAACACCATTTCATAACACAATGTTACCTGGGTATTTGAAATAGAAATTTAAAAGGATTTAAAACTATGGGCACATTTATTTTAATTCTTCTTTTATAACATATCCTGCAGCTGAAACTGTGAACATAATGTCTTCAACAGGAGGATTGTGTGTGTGTGTGTGTGTGTGTGTGTGTGTTTAATAAGAGGTGCTACAGAGGCTGGTGTCCTGAAATGGCAACTGAAAAGTGAACTGGATGTAAATAACTCATTTAATAGAGTTCCTAGGGAATTTCCTCTCACACAAAAGAAAATAGAAGTGAACTATATCATGTGGCCCAAAGCCCCCTGTTTATACCAGAAGGTCCTTTATCAAGCAAATCAGCATTTTCAATAGAAGGTTCCAGGCATTTCTCTGGAACCTTCCATCACAAACCACCTTAGTGCTATTTGGATGATACCTCTTCTACCCTGGCTCCAATCTAGGGAATTTCCAGCTGAGGTTGGAAATAGAGCTACGGCACGTCCCCGGTGAAAGTACATTGTGTGTTTCTGAGGAGCCATGATATGTAAAGTCTAACCACAACCTCTCAACATGTATCTAGTTTATAATTTAACTATGATTTAACCAGAAATGCTTTTCCTTTGTGTTGATGTGCTCTCCTCCCTCTAGCTGGGTGTGCGACCAAGCCAGGGAGGTGAGGCCCCACGAGAAGTGACTTCAGACTCAGGAAGCATTGTCGTGTCTGGCTTGACTCCAGGAGTGGAATATGATTATAGCGTCCAAGTCCTGAGAGATGGGAAAGAAATCGAACAGCCGATTGTCAACAGAGTGGTGACACGTAGGGAGAGTTCTTGTGTTTTTTTCTTTTCTTTTAGCTTTTCAAACTGTTCTACTTTTTAAAATCTGTCAATAGCACTATTTATAAGAATAGTATGGGGGAAAAATCTTATCCCGACTTACTATTTAGAAATTTGGAAGAGCGGATCCAACTCATGCCAGGTATTTTGGGGCATAAGATATGTTCTTTCCGTGTCAAGAGTATTTGCAAACTGGAAAGATGGAAATAATTCCATTAGTAGTACAAAATAATCGTGCACCATGTTTTCATACTATAACTTCTATAATTTCACCAATTCTGGAAGGAAGGGAGGGAGGGATAAAGGGAAAAGAAAGAAGGGGAAGAAACATTCCTCTGGCCAAGTACTTTGTGTGAGCTCTCATTTTTAATTTAACATTTTCTTTTTGCATAGCACTGTCTCCACCGACAAACTTGCACCTGGAGGCCAACCCTGATACTGGCGAGCTTACTGTGTCCTGGGAGAGGAGCACCACCCCAGGTAGGCCTGGGACCAGTCAGAGGGTTTCCAAAACCAAGATTTTATACTAAACAAAGGTTTCAGCTAATGTTGGTTGCATCCATACCTGCTATACTTAACTTGAGGAATATAACTAGTTTATTACTTGTTCTTATTTGACTGTTAAAATTTTTGTAAGAAGTAGCTGGGTGCAGTGGCACATACCTGCAATCCCAGTGGCTTAGGAGGCTGAGGCAGGAGGATTGTGAGTTCAAAGCCAGCTTCAGCAACTTAGTGAAGCCCTTAGCAATTCAATAAGACCCTGTCTCTAAAATAAAATGTAATATTAAAAACAAAATAAAGAGGCTGGGATATAGCTCAATTGGTCAAGTGCTTGCCTCACATGCATAAGGCCCTGGGTTCAATCCCCAGGACCACAAAGAAAAAAATAAAATAAAGGCTGTGGATGTAGCTCAGGGATACATTGCCCCTAATTGCCTCTAGGTTCAATCCCTGGTACAAAAATAAAAACCTGTAAGAAGTATTTCTTGCACACCTCTACTGCTATGTGGGTATAAAACTGAGGTAATTATCTGTAAGTCTGATCAGTCTATACAGTCACACAAGGTAAAAGTAGCTCAAAATATCCTTTCTAATCTCCCTCTGAAGTCTAGAATGATTTTGGTGAGTTTTTTTTTGTGTTGTTGTTGTTTGTTTTTAAGTATATGAACACATAGTTTAGGCCAAAGCTACCCAGTTTCCAACTGAGTTACTCTGGTTTTGAAACTTTCTGCTGGGGAGTTTCATGCTGGCTGGCAGCTAGTCATTCATCTCCAGTCTCAATGGCCTCATCAGATGATCACAAACCAATGCAATGACCTAAATATTTTTTTCCCATCCAGCTGGATTTCCTTGTATAACACTTTAGTGTTCACCTCGTTCCTAATGATAAAATAGACCCTTGTTTCCTTGTCCTTTGGTAAGTTTAACATCATCACTCTTCCACCTCTTCTCTTTGGGTCCTGAAGATCTCTAGTTGTTACCATCTACTTGATTCTCTCCCTTCTCTCCCTCAATTATTTTACTGCCCAATTTCCATGATTTCTGAAGTCTTCAATAATTTATAGACTTTTTCTAGAATGAGCGGCATCACCTTGGTTTCTCTTCCTGAAAATCCCATAGGTCGAGAGTATTTCGTAAAATGGGATGGCCCTCGGCTGTCCTACGGAGACTTGATCATTAAGAGAAAGCAGAGGAGAGTGGTAGGAGGAGAGGAATTTGGTCATCATTTCCCCTTTTTCCAAGATTTCTTTTCTTTTCTGTTGTTGCTGAAAGGTAGCATTATTTTTTGTAGTTGACACACAAAATTTGTACATATTTTGGGTGTACAGTAAAATAATTGAATACATAGAAACAGTGTGCAATGATCAAATAAGCATCTGCATCTCCTGAAATACTTATTATTTCTCTGTGTTGGGCATCTTTAGACTCTTCTAGTTAGTTCAAAATATATTATAGATCATTATAGACTATAGTCACCCTGCTGGGCTGTAGAACACTAAAATGAATCCCTCCTATCTAACTGTATTCTGGTACCATTTTCTTACCTACCTACCTACCTTTCTTTTTCTTCCTTCCTGCCTTCTTTCTTTTTGTTTTTGGTAACAGGAATTAAGCCCAGGGGTGCTTAACCACTGAGCCACATCGTCAGCCCCCTTTTTTAAAAATTTTTATCTTGAGACAGGGTCTCACTAAGCTGCTTAGGGCCTCATTTAATTGCTGAGGCTGGCCTCAAACATAAGATCCTCCTGCTTCAGCCTCCCAAACTGGCTGTCACACTGCCCGGCCCATTATCTAACCTTTCTGTATCTCCCTTCCTTGCTACTCTACCTAGTCTCTAGTGATCTCTATTCTACTCTCTTCTTCTATAAGATCAACATTATAATTTCCACAAATGAATGAGAATACACAGTTTTGTCTTTCTGTCCTGAGCTTATTTTATTTAACACAAGATTTTCTTGACCGAACTCAGACTCTTGGTCAACCTCAAAGGGTTGAATAATAGTAGACTCCTTAATAAACACTCTATCTCCTTCGTCAGTCCATCACGGAGTCTTGTTTAATCCTCTGTGGGTCTTCAATGCTCTGTGGTAACTTCCTCCTTTCTGTTCTGCAGGTATCACTGGCTATAGAATCACCACCACCCCTACAAGCGGACAGCAGGGTAATGCTTTGGAAGAAATGGTTCGTGCGGATCAGAGTTCTTGCACTTTTGAAAATCTGAGTCCCGGCCTGGAATACAATGTCAGTGTTTACACTGTCAAAGATGACAAGGAAAGTGTCCCTATCTCTGATACCATCATCCCAGGTAATAGAAAAATAAGCTGTTATCCTCAGAGTGGCATTTTCAATAAGAAGGGATTAGCATCTTAATCCCCAGATGGCTGAGTGTGTCAAGTGTGTTTGGGATTTAATGCCAACCTCCCAACCGCACTTTCCAAAACTACGCAGTCAAAATGACTGTTTGGACAAAGGCTTGCTGATAACACTGCTTCACTGTCTGTGCTTCACTGGGATGCTCTTTGTTGCGATGGGTATGTAATGGAGTGGCAACCGTGGCATGAACTCTCTACTGTTTGCTCACGTGGAAATTACTAAAACGTCATGTGTCTGTACTCAGTGCTGACGGCCTAAAAGTAATATGGTAAATGCATCCCATCGGGACATGTGTGCCGGATTTTACAGCCAGTTTCTGCTTTTAGCAGCTATCTATAAAATATTTTTTTGTCTCCATGTGTGAGCACTGATATAGTGTATGGTTGACAATATCCAATTCCTTATCTTGCAACTTTTTTAAAATTGGAGGAGGGAAAAGACAATGAAGAAGGCAATAAAGGCCACGCCCACAGTGCATTCCTTCTTATGAATTGAAAGCCGGCATCGCAAAGACCTGTCTAGGGATACATTTGTTGTTTGTCCAAAATTGGATGATGACAGAATGAAATTACTGCACAGATTGTGTCCCCTTTGGCACTGTTTGGCATGTGTTTACTAATGCTGATTAAATAACTTTGATTATGAATTAAAAGATTGGCAGTGGCCTTGGACGAAAGCCTGTCTGTCCTTGGCCTGAATGTGCTTTTTTTGGAAAGGCACATTTCACACCGTACATCCATAATGCATTAGTATTATCACCATGATGTTGACATGAGTTTTGTATGGGGCAAAAAACAATTCATCAGCCAGTTTTTTTAAAACCTTCATGCAAGCTTTGATTTTCCTACTGAAACAGCTTGAGATTTTTTTTTTTTTTTAAATCATCGCTGATACTTAATGTGGATATTGTGTCTGGGTTCATGGTTTTGACATCCTAAACTGGCCTATGATTTTTAGGAATCTGAGAAGTCAAACTGTACTGTTCAGGGACATTTTCAAAATGCAAGAAAATCCCTAAAAGAATATTGTAACCTGTTTTATTTTCCCAGGAAAGCAAACTATTCATGATGCTTAGGACATCTTTTCAGATCATTTGAAATTGATTGCATATTACCATCATTGCTTTACCATTCTATCAATTTGACTACGGATAACCTGATATACACTGCTTTATTTTTTCCTCTTTTTTTTTTTTTTTTGCTTCTATTTTCCTGTTGCCCCCTCTTCGCTTTGTAACTAAATAGAGGTGCCCCAACTCACTGACCTAAGCTTTGTTGATATAACCGATTCAAGCATCGGCCTGAGGTGGACCCCGCTAAACTCGTCCACCATTATTGGGTACCGCATCACAGTAGTTGCAGCAGGAGAAGGGATCCCTATTTTTGAAGATTTTGTGGACTCCTCAGTAGGATACTACACAGTTACAGGGCTGGAACCCGGCATTGACTATGACATCAGCGTTATCACTCTCATTAATGGCGGAGAGAGTGCCCCTACTACACTGACACAGCAAACGGGTGAATTTTAAAAACTTCTGTGTTTGACACATGGATGGTGTTGCATGCTGCCAACAGCCACTCTGGTTAAATATGGATGTTTCAAGGGAGAAGCCAGCAATTGGCCACATAGATGAAGACGGGAGGGATTGAGCCTAAGGAGTCTAAAGCATATGCCTGACTAATTGAAGTCGTATGCAAAGAGTCTTAAGTGCACTTTCATTTAAACTGCAAGTATGCATAAAACTAGAGGAATCTAAGATGTCGGATCTAGTAAATACAAAGCAGCAGAGGTGAGTTAAATTTGTAGACCTAGCATTTTTAAAAAAATACCTAACATGAATACCAAATTTTAGGATGAACACCAGTTCATGCTGAAAGGTACTTCCAGAATATGCCATTACACTCTTCCTTCTACCCCTGGATGAACTCCACCATGTTCCTTCTTTGTAGCTGACTGAAAAGCCATCAAAATTTACAGTAGAACGGAAGGGGTTGTTTTGATGTACAAGAAAAATAAACTTCAGCATATGCTAGATTTTGTTGCTATCATAAGGTAAAGGAACTCCTCTTTAACCACAGTCTGGGGACCAGCATGCAACATCTTAAAGGTTCTCTGCCCTGCATGGGAAGAAACATGCTGAGAACCAATTTGCATGAACCCTTCTCACTTGTAAGTAGAATTCACGGAATGGAATTGTGGCTATGCCATTAGATCATAGATATTTCATGTCGGGGGGACATTTAGGACCTTCTTGTCTTTTGTCTGTGTGCATGTGTGTTTGGTTTTTTTTTTTGGAACGTACCCGCTATGTTTCTTTTTGTTGTGTGGCAACTTAAGCCTCTTTGGCCTGGGATAAAAGAATCTTAAGTGGTATTCATCATGTATGTAAAAATCAACGTATTTAAAAGTAGATTAAAATGATTCTTTAGAACACATCGATGAGGGCAGAAAGGTTAAAGGGGCCTAACAGTACTGAATGTAGTGTTTGATTTTTTAACAGTAGTCTACCATAACTTAGATTAGATTTAGATTAGACTATTTGCATGATTATGACTCTGTTTCCTTTATGCATGAAACATTGATTTTTTTTTACCTTTTCAGTGGATTTGTGAGCTTTGACTTTAAAAAATCATATTAATATAATCTTCCTTTTTATTTGAAACCAGCTGTCCCTCCTCCCACGGACCTGAGATTCACCAATGTTGGTCCAGACACTATGCGTGTCACCTGGGCGCCCCCTTCATCTATTGAGCTGAGCAACCTGTTGGTGCGCTACTCACCTGTGAAAAACGAGGACGATGTTGCAGAGTTGTCGATTTCTCCATCAGACAACGCAGTGGTCTTAACAAGTAAGCAGTCGGGTACCTCTGTTGAATAAACACTAGCCTGGAGCAGATGTATTAATTCTCAAAGAGAAATAACGCAGAAGAGCTGCAGACGAGCTCCAAACTAAAGTCCCAAGTCCACTTCTGTAAATTCTGAAAGACGCAATGCTTATTGCTATCTCCATATACTGTTGATGTCTACAACTTTAGTGGAAAACCCTAAAAGTAATGTTCCAAGACTTCACATTCTGCTTTCAACTAAACACATAAAATAAGTGAATTTCAAGAGAAATTATTTGACTAAATATAAGTGTTTAGAAGAGGAAAAAAATGAGGATTGAAAACAGTCTCCCCATATATGTTGTGTTGTCATTTTTTCTTGTTAAAGTATCAGCAGATGATCTGTTTAACATTTGAAAACTTAAAAGCAGTGACTGATTGCTTGGGATAGATCAGGATATTGTGAAGACAGAAGTTTAATTTGTACTTCAAAAAGCATCTGTTGGCAGGATTTCTCAGAAGGCCGAGGTCTTAGAAAACAACTGACATTAAACAAGTTATGGAAATTGTCTCTTTCTAGTCCCTGCCATTTTGAAACAGAATATTTTTTAAAGAAAATAAGAGTAGGCTGCAATGTGGTGCTGTGTTTCACATAAACATTTCTTATTATATTTCACTATTGTAGTACAATGTGTGAGAACATCAAAGATTCCACACAAGCAGAAATGGCTTACATTTAGGGACATTCCTAAATGATGGTCTGAAAACATCCTCTTCCTTTCCAACATGTTCTATAAAGCAAAACACAAAGAAAGGCAGCTATGTGTGACCATGATCTGGATTTCTTACTTGCTGGCTGGTGACAGAGAACATCCTTATATTTGCATGAGAGCGTCCACAGCACTAGTTTTGTTGTAGAGCATTCTGGAACCAGTGGTGACGGCATGACCTGATATACACTAAACCCTGCATGGCATGTTGGTTCCTGCTCAACCAATACCTGTTACATGTTCATGTGTTAAGACCTTCTGGTCCTAATGCTATGACCTCAAGGTAGCCATTTCCCCCTTAGAGAATTATTATTATCCTGTTTTAAAGATGAAACAACTGAGGTCCCCAGTTGTTAAGTTACATTGCCTCTGGCCAACTAGGAAGGAAGATGTGAAGTTCCGGCATCCAGCCCTCCCCTCTGGTCCTTTTCCAAACCTTGCAGGACCCTCTGCAGAAAGACTGAAGAGCCAACAGTATATAGGGGAATGAGGGTCTAGTGAGCAGAAGTTCAAAGGTTGGAAAGCTTCCTCTGTACCCTTTGGCTATATCAAAATGGGAGAAAGGGTCACTCATGGATGTAGGCTAAACTTTTAACATATATTAATATGGCTCAATTGATGGCTATCCCTTTATCACGTGACCCTTTTCCAATAAAGCTGCATTGTTAAGACCATTGGTCCCGACCTGAGTCAACCACTGAATCATCCTGGGCAAGTCATTTAAAAATGATCATTTCTGTTTGCCTCAGCTTTCTTCTTTGTAAAATGGGGGCACTTGTCACCAACCAAACGTCCAGAGGTACTGTTTATGTTTTTTTTTTATGTTGAATGTAGTAAAGGGTCCGTAAGTTAAATATCTATCAAAACTTGTCAAACTGCACATGTTAATATTTGCAGTATACTGTATCATTATAAAACTGCTTTAGAAAATAGTGAACCACCATGTAGAGTCTTGGGGAGGGATTAGTGATCACCCACAGTGCCATAGGAATTGTCTCCTGTGCTCCCAGTGGTCACACTGTCAGGTATAGATAGAGCTAAGTCATAAACAGGAAGAACTTAGGACAGGGCTTAGAGAGGACTCAGGGCAAGGTGACCTTCATCATCACCTGCTTATAGACCATCTCCAGGTATCCATGTTCACGTAGGTGTGAGTAGGCTGCAGGACTGAATGCTAATATATGGTATCAGTTGAAATAGTCTCAGGAGTACTCTGGTTTTTCCTACCTTCAAGCACAAGTGTAAAATGAGTCTCACTTGCCTCCTCAGACCTCCTGCCTGGGACCGAATATTTAGTCAGTGTTTCCAGTGTCTACGAACACCACGAGAGCATACCTCTTAAAGGAAGACAGAAAACACGTGAGTCTTGGAGCAACATGCTTATCAAGTAGCTCTTGCCTACCGATTTTAAAAAACAAAATGAAACACTACTTCTAAATATACACCTCGTCTTTTGTGGTGATGGTGGTGTGGGCAGCCTTGTCATTACTTTTTCTTCACTGGTCTTGAAAATTAAAAGACATCTCACTCAACAATTAGTAATTTATAATTAGCAGTTCAGTCAGTAACATTCTACTTCTGCTTCCACAGTGGACTGAAATTAGTTCGGAAACTTTGCTATCTATGCTTTAAAAAACAGAAAAACAAAAACAAAACAACAAAATGAAACTCCCAATGAGAATATCTCATAATCTCTATTATTTTAGAGTTGCTGGACATTTCTTTTCATTAGACACTATGTTCTTTCTTAAATATAAATGCTTTTAATTTTTTTCCCTTAAAAAAGCCTATTTTAGTGTGTTTATTTCTTCATAGTTTAAAAAGGACTTCCCAAAAGGAAGCTGATATATCACAATTTTGTTTGAGTATATTATTAAATAGAATTAGTGAATATTTCAACTCAAACAAAAATTTGCTGGAAGCCCCAGAGGGGTTAAATAATTTGAATCTGAGATGAATACTGAATTCTTATTAATTTCCAAGAGTTTTCAATTCATAAAGGATTACCTAAATTGGATCTGTCCAGGATAATGTCTTCAGTTTTAGAAAGTTTATGTCCAGCATCATCACCACTAACTCTGTTGACAAATTAGTCTCTTCTTGGGCACAGAAAGCTTCTTTGGTAGCTTCTTTAACTTGACAGAGGGCAGATCTTGTGTTACTTTGAGAGATATAGGATGGAACTGGACTATTTGATCACTGAAACACTTGAAAATATTACTTCCCACAGTATCTTAAACACTGTTCTTCAAATGTGATACAGAGACCACTGTAATGATATGTATACATCACAAGGATTGCTGAGAAAAAGAAAAAAAATGCATGAATTGGCTATTTTGAACTGCAAATATATGATTTTGAAATTCATCTGTGGCTTTGAATCAGTGCCTCATAACCTGAGGTTCAGGGCACTTCACTCCATTGATGAGAAATGATAGAAAGTTGGATGGATGTAACTCCCCCCAACCTTCCTCACATGTTAAGCTCACGGTATTGTCTTTTTTCTTCCCCTCTTATTCTCATGGGTGGAAAATATAGGTCTTGATTCCCCATCTGGCATTGACTTTTCTGACATCACTCCCAACTCTTTCACCGTCCACTGGATTGCGCCTCGAGCTGCCATCACTGGCTACTGGATTCGCCATCATCCTGAGCATAGTGCCGGGAGACCCCGAGAAGATAGAGTGCCCCCCTCTCGGAATTCCATCACCCTCACCAACCTCAATCCAGGCACAGAATATGTGGTCAGCATTGTTGCTCTTTATGGCAGAGAGGAGAGTTCCCCCTTGATTGGCCAACAGTCGACAGGTAACTTGTAGTCTGTTCTTCAGAGAAACCCAGACTTTCCTATACAGTCGGTACAGTCTATGAAATAGCTTAGCTTTATGTCAGCAGAGTCATCCTCTCCCCGCAAAATGGATCATGGTTAGAGACACAGAGAGGCCAGTGAGAGAAGGTGTGGAGGAAAATCTCCCTCTTAGAATATAGTGAAGAAAATCATTGCTTTATCCCAAGAAATTTCTCACCTGATTTAGATATGTATATGTTTATAATTACTAAAGTTTTATTTAAAATACAGAAAACCATTTCAAAGTTCTCTTAAAAATATAATTTTAGCATAATAGTGCCATTATTCTTGGAAGATAGATGCTGAAGCACTTAGGGAAGAAGTGTCATCTCGATGTCTCTATCTTAGTCTGAAATGATGTTAATCATTTTAGGTTATTAATGTTAAGAGAGAAGCAAATGTTGCAAATGTTTCCAAACAGTACACACTTAAGAGGAGGACAGGTGGCTATTCATTGTTATTACTTTTTGTGACTTTTCTACGGTCTTACTAAAATAAAAAGTGGAGGGAACAAGATCCTTCAATAAATTTGAAACAGTCATTTTACCACAAATTGAATAGTCTCTTAACCGCTTTCCTTGAATTGTTCCTAACTTTTAGTCCTACTAATTTCATACGGTATTTACATTTTTATATGAAAGAAACCTAAAAACGATGACCTGGAAAATGAGCAAAGAGAATCCAGTTATCATTTGAAAGTTACGGATGTGAAGATTTGTCCCTCGTGTTTTCTAGTTTCTGATGTCCCAAGGGACCTGGAAGTCATTGCCTCCACCCCCACCAGCGTACTGATCAGCTGGGAAGCCCCTGCTGTCACAGTGAGATACTATAGGATCACCTATGGAGAAACAGGTATGTAGGCTGCTTGGTGCTTCACATTCTTAAAAGCAGACCAAAATCTGCTGTGAAGAACCCAAAAGCTCAAGATGGACATAAAATTAATTTTGGCAGCGTGCTTGCAGACACTTGTCTATTCCAAGAATACCTGGATTCTGCATATGATATAGTTGGTTATAAAATCAAGAGAAAAAAGCTGTTTATACAATACAACTAGAGGAGGAATAGCAGAACTGAGGAAAAAAAGATTGTCAGATCACAAATATATTATCACTGGTAAAATATGATTTTTAACTTTTTCTTCATTTTACTTTTCTGTATTCTCTAATTTTTAGCATAAAAACATTCCATGAAAAAATTTTAAAAGGATGAAGGACATGCAATCCTAGTTTGAGTGAGGGGTTACCTCTCCTCCCGTTTAGTATTAATCTACAGCTTAGTAACATTTCAAAGTTAGAATGTTAAAATAACATTAATTGCAATTTTCTCCCTATTTTATATACTTATCAAGGTTTAGTATGTGTATAAATACACCTTCCTGTCCAGGATTTATTAATAACACTCTTTAAAGGGGAATAAGTAATAAAATGTGATTTACATACTGCTTTCGATATGTTAATTAATCAGTAATGCCCAAGTAACTCCAAGCCCCTCACATTATGGACTCATTGCTTTTCACACAGGAGGAACGAGCCCTGTTCAGGAGTTCACTGTCCCTGGGAGCAAGTCCACAGCTACCATCAGCGACCTGAAACCTGGAGTAGATTACACCATCACAGTGTATGCTGTCACTGGCCGTGGGGACAGCCCAGCCAGCAGCAAGCCAATTTCCATTGACTATCGAACAGGTACAAAGTTCTTTTCTGGAACAACATAGGATTATTTATTCAGATAACTTTTACAATGTTCTCCAATATATTTTCCTCACTGTGAACTTGATTTCCTTTCTTTCTTCTTCTTTTTTTTTTTTTCTATTCTTTTTTGCTGGGGATCAAAGTCAGTACCTTCTACATGCTAAAAAAGCACCCTACTACTGAGCTATAACCCCCAGCCCTGGTCTTTCTTTTTAATAAGACAAAATCGTTAGTTAACATTATAAGGCAAATATACAAGGAACGACTTCAAGAGCACAGATTTTTTTTTAAATGTGTTGTTAATTGACATATCTCATGTGCCTCCTGCAAGAAATAGGCAGAAAGAGAATATTCAATAAATATTTGTTGAGAAAGAAATGAATGTATTGATAAGACAGGAAGACAAACACCTACCTGGGGTGTAGCTTCTTTGTGAATGAAGCCATCATCTTGAAAACAAATTGTAATGCACACCCCACCCCTCAAAGCTATCTCTTTATTCTTGCAAAAGAAACACCTGGGAAAGGTTAATAGGAATAAGAGACCTTTGAATATGTACCAGAACCAAAGATAAGGATTTTTCTAGTCTTGTCCCCCAGGACTGGGCCTGAACTGGTTTCTTTTTACTTTTATTTGTAGAAATTGACAAGCCATCCCAGATGCAAGTGACTGATGTTAAGGATAACAGCATTAGTGTCAGGTGGCTGCCTTCAAGTTCTCCAATTACTGGTTACAGAGTGACCACCATTCCCAAAACGGGCAAAGGACCATCACAAACTAGAACTGCAGGTCCAGGTAAGAATAACCCTCTTGTCACATACAGCAGGATCAACAGAGTAGGACAACATGGTTTTCCTTCTTTACTAGATGGCCACCTTGTCATGGGGACCATCCATTTCATGCCATATGTCATGGTTTCCCATTCATGAGCTCAGGACTCAAGATCATTTCCAACTCACTTCACAGTAGCAGTTTTAGGATACACACATTTCTGGTTTTACATGCATGGTTCGGTTTAGTGACACAGGCCTCTTAAATTACCAGATCTGTCTTTGTGGTTTTGTTGGTATTTGCACACCAAGAAGAATAACTGACTTTTTCAGATTTCTTGTAGATCTGTTATTTTTATTTTTATATGAAATATTTGTGAAAATAGGATCTCAAAGCAACCTCAAAATCAAGTTAATTTTCTTTCTTCCTTTCTCCAAGAGCACCATCATTCATTGTTGAGGGCATCTTATTAAGTTTTTGACCTTCTCCTTGAATGTAATTTTATTCCAACATGGGAAATTGCATTAGCAATAAACAGGTGTGTCCAAGAGGAAATTGATATCTAACTCCTCGATATTTTCATGACAATTCTGCAACTAAAAATTCAAGACCGCACATACTTACTATCAAACTCCAGAAGTCTCTTGGATGGCTTTATAGCGCATAGATGCTACATTTGCTTTTCACTCCCCTTGCAGATCAAACAGAAATGACCATTGAAGGCTTGCAGCCCACAGTGGAGTATGTGGTTAGTGTTTATGCTCAGAATGGAAAAGGAGAAAGCCAGCCCCTGGTTCAAACTGCAGTAACCAGTACGTAACAAATGTGTGGTTTCCTTTTCTAAAGTCAAATTTTATTCTTGGGTCTGAATGCCCTCTGCATGTCTTTTGCATTTTATACACAGGTAGAACCAGCTTATTGTTTAGTTTGTATCTTGAGCTGAGTCCTTGGCAAACATTTTTCTTTCTTCCTGCCAAGTAGTGAACTTACAGGAAAGAAGTTGCGGAACTACCATAGTGAATTGCTGTGCTTTGAATTCCTTTTGCTCCAGTGGCCTCAGCAAAATCTTATTTGCCTATAGCAAATCTACAAAATATTTTGCTAGGACCTTCTTTTCTATGACTGGATGGTAAAGTTGAATAAAGTATACGTCATGAAGTTACCATTTTTGGAGGACTGTGGCTGGAAAAACATTTCATATGAATACTTAATAATAAGAAAAAAAAGAAAGAGTTTAAGAAAGCTTATAGCGATCTGAATGTAACATTGAAAAATCAACGTTACCACTTCCAAGGCATAGAAAATCCAGGTCTATGAGACTAACATCACATTGCAAAACAAATCTTAGTGGAACATCTATAAATCAATGCAAGTATATCCCCAACGTGGGGACATTTGCAGGGTGCCTACGCATCTCATGTACACCTATTTTGATAAGTTATGCAGCATCAAATATTTTCTAAACCAAAACAATTTTAGGCAAGTGTCAAGTAATTTTCCATTGACTAGTGGGTTAATTGCAGTGTAATTCATCAAAGAAAAATGGTATCTGCAAAACTGCTTTGCATGTTATAAAAATGCTTATTTCACAACTTGCTTTTCACTTGACCTCTTACCATTAATTTGCCTAACAGACATTGATCGCCCTAAAGGACTGGCATTCACTGATGTGGATGTCGATTCCATCAAAATTGCTTGGGAAAGCCCACAGGGGCAAGTTTCCAGGTACAGGGTGACCTACTCAAGCCCTGAGGATGGAATCCATGAGCTATTCCCTGCACCTGATGGTGAAGAAGACACTGCAGAGCTGCAAGGCCTCAGGCCGGGTTCTGAGTACACAGTCAGTGTGGTTGCCTTGCACGATGATATGGAGAGCCAGCCCCTGATTGGAACCCAGTCCACAGGTATCTTGGTAATCGCACCACCAGGGTGCTCATGGGAGCAGTGGCTTTAAGCCTTGCTGAAAGTCTACTTTATCGGGCTATTCATTCCCATGTAAGGGGTAAATAAATAAATAAATTAAATGAACAACCCTCTTTAGAAAAGACCCTCTTTAAAGAGGAAAGAGGAAAATCAATTTTAGTGGTATTAGGTAAATAAATCTGATGGAAAGAAATATTGGAGTAGCTTGGCTTATACATAAGGCCATGAAACCAAACATCTAAAGATGACACTAAAATTGTGGGTATTTCCTAAGCTATGACTCCCTGTGGTTACTCTCACACTATGTACAAAGGAAAGCAGTTTGGCATCCTAGAGTTTCCTCTAAGAAAAGATCCCAACTAGGACGTTTTATAGCAGCATGATTCTGAGAGCACATGGGTAAGACCTTTCTCCCCTGGCAAGATAGCTTATGCTTGTGTATAATTTGCTTAAAGGATTCTGATTCAGACACACAGGAAACAGTCATTAAGGCAAATTCTTTCCACAATTCTTTATCCTCTTGTGCTTTATTGCTGAATCAGAGTGGAATGCTAAAAATTTGTCCTGGTGATGGTATAAACCTTAGCGGTGACAATCTGATTACTGCTCTTTGCTTCTCTTTTCTGCTTCTATTATGATCTAATTTTCTTCTTATGTCGCACCACAGAAATACTTTAAATTTAGCAGTTACATCTGCCTTGGGGTCCGAATAAAAAGAGACAATAAAAACATAATTCTATCTTTTTTTGGATGGAATACTGTGAATGGTTTTCCATATGAACATAATTTATATAGAAAAAGGGCCATTGTTCTTTTCATACAAATGGAAAATCAATTGTAATGACCAATAAGCCAATTTGACTCTTTTGTTTTTTAAGGAAAAACAAATAACTTTGAAAACCCAAAGTTTCCTAGAGCTCAAGTATTTAAAGTGTTTTCAGGATTTGAGAATTGGCAGATAGAGAACACACATTTCAGCAAACTTTCTTCCTTTTGTATCCCTTCTTGTTACTCTCTCCTACTGAATCTTTTCTGGACCAGGGAATCCTCTAATCCCACAAGAGCTATCCCTTCTACCTCCTGGAATTCACTCTATGTTCCCTTCTCCCCACTTCCTGTAAGATAACCTTTGACCAATGACCATCCCAACAGCCATCCCTGCTCCAACCAACCTGAGGTTCACTCAGATTACACCAACAAGCTTTAGTGCCCAGTGGACACCACCCAATGTCCAGCTCACTGGATATCGGATACGAGTGACCCCCAAAGACAAGAAGACCGGACCAATGAAGGAAATCAACCTCGCTCCTGACAGCACCTCTGTGGTTGTATCAGGACTCATGGTAAGAAGTGACTTCTGTCATTGGAATAAAGTAGAGCCTCTCTTACATAGTTTATTAGGTGGTAGAAACATAATCTCATGCTGGATCCAACTGATCTTTTCCTCTCCTATCAAATAATTTCATTGTGATTTTTGTATCAAGAGAATTGCTTTTTGTTGACCTAAGCTTTTCCAGATGACTATTGGAACAGAATTTTATAAATAGCTTTGGATTTTGTGCAGCTCTTTTGGAAGTATTCTATATATGTGGGGGGCAATTTGCATATCGATAGGCTAAGTACATAAATTCATTTAGTTATACATTTTTTGAGCAATGTCATCTTGGCAAGAAATGTTCTCCAGATTATACCAATCAATTTGACTATACCCTCATTAAAAATTTTTAAATCCTTCTAGACGTGTATATGGAAAACTAGCTAGAATACCAGAAAATTAATGTATATCTTAAGACCAGTTACAGGGAAACTACAGAAAGGGGTTTCAGAGACAGAAAAGAAAATTATCTTTGTCTATGACCATAAAAATTCATGATTTACACCTGTCATAAAAGAAAAAAAAACAGGCTCTTACCCATTTTTCTTATTTTTTCATCACCAGTTTTACATGAAAATGTGAGTTATAGCTTACTTGGGCATAAGCTCATAAGAGCATTTTAAAATTCATTTAATTTCAGTCTTTTGCTGGTCATCTGTAGTATAGAGATGAAATTAATCTAAGAATTGACAGTGTTGTGGGATTTGTTAGTTTATTTCTTTTTTACTAATAACCACTGAATTATCTAAGCCATGGTGAAACTCCGGGGGCTTCTTGCAATGACACTGCTAAGGCTCACCACACCCTTATTTCTAGGTGGCTACCAAATATGAAGTGAGTGTCTATGCTCTTAAGGACACGCTGACCAGCAGACCAGCTCAGGGGATCATCACTACTCTCGAGAGTAAGTAATCCAATTTTCTCGTCTCAAAATTTTTTGTATAAACAAAGAATGATAAATGATCTCTCTGGTCACTAAGCTGAAAGTGGAATGAGTCCCAATCTGGAAATTGGTGGGATTGCCTATCTTTTTGACTGTTACCTTTTTTGCCCCTTCAGAAAGTATTCCACTAATACCTAAAATGAAATCCTTTCATAATGGTATAACATTGGTGTTATAGATTAGGACTAACAGCTGCTTTATGCTCCACTTGTTAGAATTTGTTTTCCTGGAGTTAGGTCTGGGGAGGACATGTTGACTTCTGCTGTATCTTAACAGCACCATAAGTATGGGATCAAATTTGGCCCAGATTTTAGTTTCTGCTCCATCAATAACTTGCTGCGAGCTCTTTCAGCCGTCACATAAAGTGTCAAAAGTTCCATCATCTATAAAATAGAGATAAAATAGGAATCTTTTCTGTTGAGAGAAAAGATATGAAGCCCTATAAAAACGACGAAATACTAGCAATAATACTGGCTCTATATATATATAATTGCTACCTGGCCATGCTATCATAATTCCTACCACACACTTTTACAGTACAGTAAATTAATCATTTTAATACTTACTGAAGTATTTGTAGGTACTATAAAGTCAGACCTAGGAACCACTGGTAGTATTTATAAAGCTTTTCAGTTCTTCAAAGAAAAAGGCACCCAATGTAACTATTTCCATATTTCCCAATTACTGTTGAACGTTCTTTGAATGCCAAGGGAGATAATCTACAAATTATTTAATCAATGTATTTTCTGAAGAGGATGTATTTTTAAAACATAAAGAAATGTTTTAAAAGATTGAAATCTCACCTATATGAGCCAGGCAGGCACTAATCTCTAGCTATAATCCCATGCAGATGTCAGCCCTCCCAGAAGGGCTCGGGTGACAGATGCTACTGAGACCACCATCACTATTAACTGGCGAACCAAGACCGAGACAATCACTGGTTTCCAAGTTGATGCCATCCCAGCCAATGGCCAGACCCCAGTTCAGAGAACCATCGGCCCAGATGTCAGAAGCTATACCATCACAGGTGAGGGTACCCACCACCGTCACCACAAGTGACAATCAATCAACATTCACAATGTAAACCAGCTTCTTAGTTATTCTGTGACTTACATGATTCAATTTATTTCCAATATTTTATGATAACACAGCTTGAAACAGTTATTCTCATACCATAATCAAAAATAGTTTTGTCCTTTGAATCTCTGATTTTGGTCTAGTGTGTGGTCTCAGAGAAATGGCTTTTTATCAGATTTGTTCTTTCATCCCTATGCCCTTTTTTTATTCTTTTTAAAAAAAGTAAAATAATGTAAAACCAAAAGAAATAGGGTCTGAGGATGCGGTTCAATGGTAAAAGCACTTGGTGAAGCTCTGGCTTCCATCCCCAGAAGCACAAAAATATGAAAATAGAAAAGAAAAAAATGAAATGGTGGTGTATAGTTCTTAGCATTAATATAGATTTTAAAAAGACATAATTAATAAAGACAAACAACATTACTTAATAAAGGTCAAAGTTCAGAGGGAATTTGATAAAATAGATCAATTTAGGTCTTTTTGTGCTGTACAATTCTGATTCCGGGTACCAAGTAATGACCACCTAATTACCCTGTAGAGAAAGTACATTCAGTGGGCCACCCCTCATTCTCCAAGAGGACTGCTTCTAAAATAGCGTTTTTTGCATTTAAAACTTTATTTTAGTCCGTGTCCTTCTCTGCATTAGTGATTTGCTTTTAAGTATGCTCCATAATAACAGTTAATATCCACACCATGTTCTGCTTTATTGTTCAAAGGTAGACCACTCCCGTGGTCTGCATAAACATGGGTGGGTAGACGAGCCAAGAAAATTGCAGGTGTAAGCTTGAAAAGTTTCCTAGTAAAGAAGAACACATAAAAACCATCTCCTCTCACACCCCAGGTTTGCAACCCGGCACAGACTACAAGATCTACCTGTATACCCTGAACGACAATGCCCACAGCTCCCCCGTGGTCATCGATGCCTCCACTGGTAACTACTTTGTGCTGAGGGACACCACTGGCTTGTAGTATAATCAGACACATGAACTTAAGAAACAAATGAAGGGTCTTTGTAATATGACTCCCTGTGAACCATGGGAGGAGCTTACAGAATTTCACTCTCTTAAGTCTGATTAAAAGGTCTGGGGGGGGGAGCAGGGAAATATGGGAGTATTTTCTTGGCTTTTATTTTCTGAGACTTAGTTTTGCTTTCTTTTAGCCATTGATGCACCATCCAACCTGCGCTTCCTGACCACCACCCCCAACTCCTTGCTGGTAGCATGGCAGCCGCCCCGTGCCAAGATCACTGGCTATATCATCAAATATGAGAAGCCTGGGTCCCCTCCCAGAGAAGTGGTCCCTCGGCCCCAACCTGGTGTCACTGAGGCCACTATTACTGGTATTGTGCTCCCTCCCTTTCCTCTTTACTCCCTCCGACAGTCTAAGTCTTGAAACTCCATCTGTGTCTTTGATGCTATATCATGAGAAAGGGAAGCCCTGCACTTCAAAAGGCATCCTCCACACAGTACCAGGAGAACTCAATATATCTCAAAAGGCACTAGTTCATGAAAATGCAAGTTTTAATACTGTTAGTGGCATAACTAGATTTTGGGATTTTTTTGTTTGTTTGTTTGTGTTCTGTTTTGCTGTAAGCTTATCTGTCAGTTCAGTGCTAGAAAATGATGTTTTTCAAAGTAAACTAAGTGTGATCCTGCCATCACATTCAGCTCCCTATAGCTCTGGTAATCTTGCAGGACTTGTCTAACTGCTGTGTACCACAGAGTAGGTCTGGAGGCAGAGAATGCCTGGAATGGGGCATAAGTACTAGTTTTACCATTTAAGAGGTCAAGGGCTGACTAGCAAGGGATGCTTGCTCCCCAGGAGCCTCAGCTGCTGGCACTGACTCCCGCTGGAGTGGCTGAGCCCTCCATATGACATGACGTTCTATTCTACCCATCAGGCCTAGAACCAGGAACCGAGTACACAATCTACATCATTGCCCTGAAGAACAACCAGAAGAGTGAGCCCCTGATTGGGAGGAAAAAGACAGGTAAAAAGCACTTTCCGGGTAATGAGAGGAACGTTAAGACCAAACTAATGAATGATGGATTTTGCATTGTGAAAAGGGTCTCCATGTTTTGATGCGTATCTCATGGATGCTTTTCTAATGGCCCAGAGTATATTTTGTACTCTCTGACAGGAGGAATAACTGAACATCCTCTGTAGAGTTCCATTTTATTTATTTCTTTACTAAAAGGCCAGTCAATATAAAACCTTGTTATTACCTTTCAAAAATTCAAATCCTATATGAAATATAAAACCAAGTTGTAATTGCTATTCTTCTATACTTTGTGTTAACTATTTTTTTTTTTAAAAAAAAGGAGGGATAGAAATCCCTCCCATTATCTTATTATTTGATTTCTGAAACTTGGAACTAAATAATGTTTTACTTTGTCATTCGGTTTTAGTTGAATTTGGAGAAAGTGCTATACATATGGCAATAGGAAAGCTTTCAAAACAAATATGTGTTCTTACCTATTTTTACCATTTCCAACCATGAAAACTATTGATTTAAACCTCTGTAATTCTCATGCTTCTGATTTAAACCTCTGTAATTCTCATACTTCTGATACTGACATGATCGCTGTGGATTCTAGTTCCTATAATTTGTTTCTCAGGTTTAAAGAGAGAAGAGAATGGGGTGGGGAGGCACTACCCATTGCAGTTTCATTGGGCTTAATTTGAACAGAGGCAGCTTCGATGGCGCTCAGTGGTTCAAAGCTTTGTGTCTCTAATAAATTCATGCTAACACTTTTTTTCTTTCTAAACTATAAAGAAACCTTTGAGAAAAATCATAAAGTTTTCTGTCTGGGAGAAAATGTTTTTTTTTGTAATCTGAGAACTGCTGGTTTTCCAGGGGCTTTGATCAGGTTGATAAACAATCTTCATTGCCTCAATTGATAATGGTTGCTACTTACTGAAACTTAACGCGCTTTGCTTTTTTTGCTCTAACCTCTCTTGGCTAGATGAGCTTCCCCAACTGGTAACCCTTCCTCACCCCAATCTTCAAGGACCAGAGATCTTGGATGTCCCCTCCACAGTTCCAAAGACCCCATTCATCACCAGCCCTGGGGCTGACAATGGAAACGGTATTCATCTTCCTGGCACAAGCCATCGGCAGCCCAGTTTTGGGCAACAAATGGTCATTGAGGAACATGGTTTTAGGAGGACCACACCACCCACAGCGGTCACCCCCGTAAGGCATAGGCCAAGACCATACTCGCCGACTATAGATGAGATTCATGTCCCCAGGGGAGAAGTAGACTACCACCTCTACCCTCACATTACGGAGCTCAATCCAAATGCCTCTACAGGACAAGAAGTTCTCTCTCAGACAACCATCTCTTGGACCCCGTTCCAGGACAGTTCTGAGTATATCATTTCATGTCAGCCCATTGGCACGACAGAAGAACCCTTACAGGTAATCAGCTCCCGCCCTGCCTGTGGATGGGAAGCTCAGAAAGGAATCAATTAGAGGAAAGAAGTGACAAAGTTTTCCTTCTGGGAAAGTGTTTTGTGATCTGAAAATTGCTGATTTCCCCAGAGGCTTTGATCAGGTTGATAAACAGTCTTCATTGCCTGAATTGATAATGGTTATTAATTGGTAATGGTTATCAATTCCCATCTTACTAGTAGGATTAAGAGGCTCTGATGTAAAATGGCTACTTCTAGGACTTTTAGAGAGATGGCACATTTAAGCACTGATCATTTATTAAAAGTCCAGATGGCTCTACTTGGGAGGATGTACCAGAGAGCGTCATTAGCTTTTATTCAGTAGAGAATGAAATCATTTGTATTATCCTCACACATTGGAGGCTCCATAGTAAGATGAACAAAAGAGATGATCTTAGAAAAGAAGAAAGATATTCCACTGAATTTACATTTGTGCACCATTCTTAGTTTGTCCTTGAAGAATCCCATTATCTGTAGTACGTACAAGGAAAAAGAATGTAGGAGGAGCTGTGCACGTCAGCTGTTAGAAGTCACCGATTCTCTTACTAAAACCCCATCCTTTAATTTGTCACACTGGCACAGTTTTTAAAAATGACTATGTGGTGGGAGATTCCTGAGCTTAGAAACCTGAGTTTGAGGATGTGCCATTGTTCGAAGGACTCTGTATTGCGTTGTGGTCTACTGCCCACTGTGCATGGCCTGCCTGTCTCCACAGAGAGCAGTGTCTGTGCCTGATGTGAAAGGATCATGCAGGGCTTCCTTGGGCTTCTACAGAGCCACATCTAGTAGGATTAAGAGGCGGCTAGTGTCGTCGACGGCTCCTGCTAACTATGGAGCACATAGGCAGACTTTGGGTAGGAAAATCTGAGAGAAGTGACTGTTCCCTTGCTCATTCCATTTCTCTCCCGGGCCAGTTGGGACTCCTATATACCCCTGGTCTTTATTAGTTTCCCTTTGATTTGTTTAAACAGTGAGGGTTAATGATAAGGGACCAGGGGAGCCCGCATCTGTTCTTTACTATAATGCTCTCTCCCCATTTTGGCTGTACCAATAATTGCAGTTCCGAGTTCCTGGAACTTCCACCAGTGCCACTCTGACAGGCCTTACCCGAGGGGCCACCTACAACATCCTAGTGGAGGCAATGAAAAACCTGAAGAGGCACAAGGTTCTGGAGGAGGTTGTGACTGTGGGCAACCCTGGTATGTAAATTCACGTGTGGTTTAGGCACCTGCTCCTTGTTGGACTGCACCAGAGAAGGCTTTTCCTAGTGACTGTTCCTTTTTTGCTTGTTGCCTTTGCACTGTGGGAAGTATGCCTACCATCAATATGAAGTAAATGAGCAACCTGAAGTTCATTTAACTTTAAGTGTGCTCACCAACACACATGCAGTGTTGGGATGACAGGCCTGGGAAGGGCTTCAGTTATTTAGCCCAAAAGTGTTGAAACTTCCCAGTGTCTTGAGTTGATCTGAGGCTCTGGTTTCCTGGTATACTCTCCCATATCCCTTCCTTCTCACCATGCTGTGGTCCCCTAGAGTGATTCTTAGTACCAAAACTAATGGGAAGTTCTCCTTTGCAACCCATCTTTATCCAAAGAGCTTCCTTATTCTAAAGTTATTTCACTTTTTTTCTCCTGGTGATATAGGTGTAAAACCTTCATAAGGGTTAAATGACCATAGACTTTATTGTGGGGTGGGGACGGGTATTGGGGATTGAACCCAGGGGTGCTTAACTACTGAGTTACATTCCCCAGCCCTTTTTATTTTTTTTATTTTGAGATAGGAGCTTGCAAAGTTGCTTAGGGCCTTGCTAAATTGCTGAAGCTGGCCTACCTTAGCCTCCCAAGTAGCTTGAGTTTTCAGGCATGTGCCACTGTGCCCAGCAACCACTGACTCTTCTTTGTAGCACCTTGCAAGTCCTTTCAAGCCAATAGCATGCCACCTGGCTTTTATTTTGCAGCAGCTGATGATATTCACCCAGAAACATGAGATAGGAAATCATCAAAATCATGAATCCTGAATCTTCCCACTGGAAGGGTCTCCTCTCCACTTCAACAAGGAGTGGTAACTCCTGTCTATGCCATGTGACAGAATTTCATCCTAGGGTCCAGTTATGTAATTTCAGCCGCCTTCTTCATCTGACAAAAGACTACTATTTTACATGTGTAAACTTTGGAGAATTATAGCAGCTAACTGCTGGCAGGCTGTGGGGAGGTTCTTTTGTGTTTGTTGTTAGGTATTGCATTTTGTGGTTTTAATGGCAAAATTGTTGTGTGAAAGGAATTTTTGAGAGCATAAAGGTTTTTGTGCTTTTTCATATCTTTTTTTTTTCTTTAAAAGATTCCATCTCCATAACATTAGTTACGGTAGAATTTTAACTCCTGAATATTTTTGGAATAGTGAAACCCCATTTAACAGTCTTAAGTTCTTTCTGTTTTTCTTTCCTACTTCTTATTCCTAGTAGTAGTGTTCTTCATGATAGCCAGGGTCTCTTGACTTTGAGACATTTCAGACTTTTTAGCTCTCTAAAATATATTTCCTTCCAGAGTGATGCCTTTTAAAATATTAGGCCCTTCCAATATCTACTGGATTTAATTTTACACTGTTAAAAAAATATACACACACACAGTGAGATTTAAAGTCACAGTATGTTATCATATTCAGTTTTCAGAGAATAACTTGAGGCATGCTTTATTTGCAGATTGTTTATCTATCTATCTATCTATCTATCTATCTATCTATCTATCTATCTATCTATCTATTGGTATCAGGGACTGAACTCAGGGGCATTCAACCACTGAGCCACATACCCAGCCCTTTTTATTTTTTATTTTAAGAGAGGGCCTTGCTATTTTTCTGAGGCTGGCCATAAACTTTCTATCCTTCTACCTCAGCCTCCTGAGTCGCTGGGATTCCAGGTGTGTACCCAGCATGCCTGGCTTACACAAATTATTTTAAAACATATTTTTCTAAAACATAAAGAGACAAGATCTTAGGTCACATGATGAGACTGTTGCTTATTCCTAACTCATGTACTTCCCATTTGATTTCTCCTATTTGAAACAGTTGGTTTTTAATTAATAAAATCAGTTTTACTATCTTAATAACTATTTTGCAAAATCTAGGATTTCCAAACTATTATGCAAAAAAGATGCAATAATAAAAGTGAAGACTGCATTATAACAGTATATAAAAATGCTAAGACCTTTGCATTATAAGCAGAAGGTAGCCTCTAATAATATTTCTTAGTTTAGTGAGCACTTTCTACAGGTTGGCAAAGGGACAATGCGTTGGCTTCTTGGCCTCGTGAGAGAGATGCTAAATAATTAGCTCAAGGTCACTCAAGTCCTGATGGAGAGGCATTGCTACCCTAATTCTTACCTAGCTTAAATTGCCTCAAGGTCCATTCCATGTTCTATAAAGTAGATTTACCAGAAATGATCATTTTTACAATTGAAGAAAAAAGTGAAAGATGGGCTCCTTTTCAGATGCCGGTGGCAGGTGTCCATTGGCTAAACCATTACATCACTTATGAGACTGGCTGATGCATCCATGGAGCAGATGGAATTTTAGAGCTACCGGAATTTTTCTGTTAGATTAAGTCATTGTATATAATGTTCTGGTTTCTTCTTCTTCTTCCAAACCACCAATAATATGTCTCTTTTGCTTTTTCTTCCTTTTGCTCATAGGCCCCAACCAACCTATTGATGACACCTGCTTTGACCCCTACTCGGCTTCCCATTATGACATTGGAGACGAATGGGAGCGAATATCTGAAACTGGTTTTAAACTCACGTGCCAGTGCTTGGGCTTTGGCAGTGGGCATTTCAGATGTGATTCATCTAGTGAGTAGCTTGCTCTGACCATCCACTCTTCCTCCATCTCCTCCAGTTCCATACATTCGCATTAACGTACCAAGGAGTCATGTTTGGTAGACACAAGCTCTTCCAAACATTTGAGAAAACTGTTGGACTCAAAGTAACATTTTGCATCATTGAAAAATGATGGGAAATTTTACTTGTTGAATATCGCTTCATTTCAACTCACATGGTAATACAGTTACTGATTAAAGCAAGTTGTTGGTGATGCTTTTGAAATTTTCTGTTAAGTCAAACTCAGTAGAGTCAGTTCTCATTGAGAGTACCAGTCAGAGAAACCTCAATTCTCTTTTAATCTTTAGTGTTGAATGTGGTTCAAGGTGATGATTCATAACTCATTCTCATTTAGCACAGATCAAACATACACATGTACTACACACACACTTTCACATTATACACACACATCACAAATACACACATTGAATATGTGCACACACACACACACACACACACACACACCAGCCACATAGTTTGAATATTGCTAGTAATGTAAAGGAAAATGTACAGATATTCTACTTGTCCATAATTTAAAAGCCACTTCACCAAAAAATATTTGATTTTCAAATTATAGAGATTTTAATATTTCAAATTACAGTGATCCTAGGATTTATCTATTGTGCTTTGAGAGTTAGTATTAGAATTTATAACCTTTCACTTATCCTTTGATTTTAGGAAATATAATCATTATTGACCATTGGTTCATTTTTACAGGTGTTAACCATTATACCATATAAACAAGCCTTTTATCGACTTTTACAGAAATCATATTCATGGAAGTAAAACAGAACAGAGTTTTAAAGATTTCTTAAAAGTGTTTTAGTTGACTTGTATACATGAAATGGCTTAATCCAGATTGAAATTCAAAAGCCAACTGATTTTTACAGTGTAGACTTCTGAGCTTGGCCACCTGAAAATGGTATATAAAATTGGGAGGCTGAGCAGAAGTATGGGCGTGCACTGCAGTAGAGTTGCGTGTGCTAACATTTGGCAGCAATGAGGTGGTTGGTTTTTAACTTCTGAAAATGAACTACTTTTTAAAAGTCTGCCTATTTTTTTTCTGTGTATTAGGTGCAATTGTGGGAGCAGAACTCTAAGGTTGTTTATGAGAGTTAGATCAACTTACATATTCTTTGCTTGAATGTCATAGTTGTTTAATGCCTTTTCTTCCAATTTGAGGAAGAAAATTCCAGTCCATCCTGTGAATTGTTGATTTTATAAATTAGAAGAAAAAATGCATTCTGATGTACACTTCCTAAGTGTGTTCTATTTAGTATAAATCTCAGAGACTAAAAGTCATCTTTTACATACGGTAAAGGGATAGGACTTGTGGATCCTCTTCAGCACCAGGTCTCTATTTGTAGGGATGATAGCCAGGGTTTATCATTGTTTTGTCATCTATGTTTATTCTTTCTTTTAACTTACATGCAAGAGGTCATGGCAGAAAGAAAATGCTGATCTGTTTCATCACACTTCTTTGTATCTAAGGTCTCTGCAAATCCAAAACTGATTTTTTAAATATATATATATATACATATATATATATATGTATATATATATTCCTAAAAGACTACTCTGATCCTGCTTTCATTCGCCACAATTTGAAACCTTAACGAAAATTCAAATGGAAATCACTGACCAAGTGCTATGACATGATTACTGCGGAGTGCCTTAAAATGGCCTAGAAAATAATAAATAGTAGAAACTATATTTTTAAGTCCAACTGAAGAATCAGTTCACAGTAGGGATTGTGACCTTTAACTTGTCATTCTTTCCAGATGTGTGGATTTTAAAACCCTATATCCAGGTGTGCTTTTCTCTTGAGAGTCAGAACACTAATAACTCTGCCTATGATTTTCCCACCCGCACAGAATGGTGCTACGACAATGGTGTGAACTACAAGATTGGGGAGAAGTGGACTCGTAGGGCAGACACCGGCGAGATGCTGAGCTGCACGTGCCTGGGCAACGGGAAAGGAGAGTTCAAGTGCGATCCTGGTACGTCGTTGAGAATGGTTTCCAGAGCTCTGTTGGCACACCCACTTCCATTATGGGCTGTAACTCCCATTCACAGGATGGACAGGAGACTTTAGGTCCCCTTGAGGTTTGAACAGAGGCTTTGTTCATCTTTTGATTTGGAAAAGTGGAGTCGAGCCTCAAAAAGGAGTCATGATGGAATGTTATTCCAGGCCACTTTAGCACTTTTCTGAGTATTTTGATCATTATCTGCCGTGAAAATGGTGGAAGAAGTCTCTATTGGTCTGTCAATTCAACTTTTAAAATATGATTTCCATTGAACCTATTAGATCTAGTTTGTGGAAATGCTGCCTTAAGATCTGAGGAGTAGTACCTCTCTTATGGTGATTCATATAAATTTGTGTAATTTGGACTTTGATGATACAAATTTAGGATAAAATAGACCCCACCCTTGTATCAAGCCGAGTCTGCCTTGCTGTTCTTGGTCTTACATGTGCTTCTGATTTGTGCCTGCATGTAGATGGGACAACATGCTACGATGATGGGAAGGTTTACCAGGTGGGAGAACGGTGGCAGAAGGAATTTTTAGGTGCCATTTGTTCCTGCACATGCTTTGGAGGCCAGCAGGTAAGATGGGATGTGCCAGGTTCCCTGCAATTTAGATATGACACAGAGGAGGCTCTTATATTTACATGCTGTGTACAAGCGGCCTCCGTGCCTCTTATGAAGAGTTGATAAGACTCTGGAGCATCCTCCCTGAGGATGGCAGACAGCCCCTCCCCATGCCTGGCACTGGGGAGCCAGCTCTATGCTGATGGACAATTTCCCTGTGGCCTTGTTGTGAAATATTTCAAATAATACTTTGGGTCTAAGAAAATTCCACTTTGTGCCCTCTCTCAGTCCAAAAATATATCCTTATACTAGCTGTACTAATGTGCTAAGTAAATGGGACAAACAGGAAATGAGAAGTGGTCATGGCTCTTACTTAATGATATAGTCAGAAATTAAATTAGTATGTATTTAAAATCAAGCTAATTAAGGACGGTTTTTGAGTTGAGTCTGACAAATACAGTTCTGGCTAGACTGGAGTCAGCAAGAAAGGGTTTATGGAAAAGGGAAGCATAAACTGGCTGGACTTGGGATGGCTGAGATTTGGTTGAGGGAGCAGAAAGTCAGTACGCACAACCCCAGGGATAGGATGAACTGGCCCAGGTGGGCTCCAATGAACCAAACCTTTGCCTACGTGTCTTGTTGTCAGAAATTAGATGGCAAAAAAATCCACTATTTAAGCCAGTACTCTTCAGCTATTTCTAATATATGCCCTCCTTCATTGTAACTACAGAATGCTGTGCCTTTCCCAAATAAGTGAAATTTCAAAGGGAAATGACTCTTGTAACTGGAAAGTAATGGAAGGTCACAGTCCTTCGTTTTCAATGGAGACATGCCTTTCCTAATAGCGGTCCAAATTCTGATCCATGGGAAGGAAACATGCTTCCACCCCAGGCGAGGTCCACAGCATGATATATTTGGCATTAACCAGTTACAGATGCACAAGAAGAAAATGAGTGTGAAGGAAAATGTACTTTGGGGAGATTCATCTGGCAGCAGGGAGGCTTCTTCCGGGTTCTGTCTGCATCACCTTACCAAGGGACACAGCCCAAGGAAACTGATCTGATTCCATCCCTAGTGTGTGAAGTTGGTCTCTTTCTTTCAAACCCTCCCCTCTTTCTCTCATAAAGACTGATCATAGAACTCGATCATCTTGGTATAAAAATGTGTAAAGGAGAATTTATTGGAAAGTAGACATTGGTCACACTTCAGTCTCTTTGTTACTTAATGAACGTGAAACCTTTCCTCTGTGACCCCTATTCTGTTCCAAAGTGCTCAATGAACCACTTATGACAGGGGTGGGAACATTCCTGATTCTGTAGGTAGGCATTGACCTGTGTTATGTTAGGTGTTATGGGAAGTAGGCTACAAAATGGAAAATGTCTAGAATATATAAAAGATATGAAAGAATGTATAAAATATATGAAAAAAATAAGAAAGAATATATTAGTGTTCTTTGGGTTGCAAGAGGAAAGTCCTGTTCAAGTTAAGTGGGCAAAAATATCTCCCATAACTGAAAAGTTCTGTATCTACCAGCTTGAGGGGCAGCTCCCACCATGGCATCTGGAGTCTGTTGCTCTTGGGCTACATTTTCTTTTCTAGTAGATTCCCTGCTTTTGGTGACATCCATGACTAGCTTCAATTTTATCGTCTCCCAATTTAGGAACAGAGAAAGAGAACTCTCATTTCCTCACACTTCAGGCAAAAATCTGAGAGAGCTTTACTGGTGTAGCGTGGTCTATTCCTATGCTCCACTCCGTTGCCGGCCAGAGGCAAGACTTCCATGTTACTGGCCAGGGTGGTTTAGGAAGGGAGTAGCCATAGGATGCTGGAAAGACCTTGGCTAGAGTCAGCCCAATCCATGGTGGCAGCTCCAAACCATGGCCCATTGTGTGACTTCCCTCTCCCTCCCAGCAAGCCACTCCTCTCCTCTGGATCTCTATTTCCTTTGCTGTATAATGAAGGTATGTGTCCATGTGGTCTCAAGTCTCTTTTAAAAGCTCTAGGATTCTTTGAAACAATCTCTTCCATCATCTAGTATTAAAAAAAAAAAATTGCTGAGGATGTTGGGACTGCAATCAGACTTAGCAGACTGAGTGGGATTTAGATAGGAAGAGAAGAGAGGAAATTCCAGGAGAAAGACAGTGTATGCAGAGACTAGTGTGAGCTTTGGTGATAAACCAAAATGTACTCTAAGAGTTGCAAATGCATGAGATTCTCATCGGTGCTTCTTTAGTGATTAACTGTTTTTATTTGACCAATGCACAAGAGCTGAAATTCTTAACTCAAGCACTAATTATGATGTCTTTGGGTTGTCTGTCCTAAGCTCCATTTGTTTCATCTCTCTCCTCCAGGGCTGGCTCTGTGACAACTGTTACAGACCAGGTGGTTCAACTGTTCCTGAAGGCCCCTCCTCAGGTCACTCCCCCAACCAGTATACACCGAGATATCATCAGAGAACAAACACTGTAAGTCCATTTGCCCCTGTAGACTCTCCCTAAATGTAACTGGGTGCGTGACAGGGAATCTCTTTCTGTAGATTCCTTTCTTCTGAATGAACCAAATATTTGTTGTTGTTGTTGTTGTTTGTTTGTTTGTTTTTAAAGATCTCTTAAGTGACTTGTGTGGAATACTGTATCCTAAAGCATCATTGAATTTTTGAACATCTCTCATTGCTCAGTAGATGGCTGGGCTCTTCAAACTAGAAAGTTTCCTTTCCATGAACAGTTGTCACAAGTCTCCCCTTCCCACCCACACCCCCATATACTTTAGAGTATTTGCTACTGATTCTCTTCTTCTTCCATTAACAGAATGTTGATTGCCCAATCGAGTGCTTCATGCCTTTAGATGTGCAGGCTGACAAAGAAGATTCCAGAGAGTAATATTTGCAACCCAACGGAACAAGCATCTATGTCTGCCATGGTCTACCCGAAGTCGAGTGATGTTAGCAGATCCCATCTTTGAATGTTTGTTTCTTTCTTAGCCTTTTGCTCTGGAGACTCCAGCTTCAGCTCAACTCACAGCTTCTCCAAGCATCACCCTTGGAAGTGTTTTGAGACTTTTCTCATAAATGAGGGCAGTATGTTGCCTGTTCTGCTTCAGAATCGTCAATACTGCTCAGTATTTTAAATGAAATGATTCTCGGTCTGATTTGGTTTGCGTGATGTATTGAATAATGTTACCAAAATTTTAAATAGGAAAGTTGCCCAAACACTTCTGCTTTCATTTAATTGTCTGGCCCACAATACTATAGGAATGGCGTGTCCTTGCTACTGTGATATTTAAAATATCCACAGTACTCACTTCTTCCAAATGATTCTAACAGTTGCTTAGAAGTGTCTTTCTCTTACCTGTTATTTATCAATTTTTCTCAGTATTTTTATACAGAAAAAAATTGTATTGAAGACACTTGGTATGCGGTTGATAAGAGAAATTTGGTATAATTATGGTTGGTGATTATTTTTTATACTGTATGTGCCAAAGCTTTACTACTGTGGAAAGACAACTGTTTTAATAAAAGATTTACATTCCACAACTTGGAGGCCACTTCTTTTTATATAAGGTATTTGGGGAGGAAATAATAATCACCATGAATGTTCTTTTTCTTTTCAATTCACCGAACATTTAGATAGCTCTGACATGCAAGGCTCTTTAATTCTTGGGTTACTTCTGTACAAGGCTTTCTGCTTTTTGCTGCAAAAACAGATTCACTTTTGTCATTTCTCCACTCTTCAAGAGCAGAGAGAGATTTATGTTTTTTCCCTTAACAGATTTAAGTAGCCTCTCATCTTTATGAAACATGCCAGCTAGCACTTCAGAAGCATAATTGAAACAACCTTTAGTTGCTTTTTTCTAAGCATTATTATTCTTCCCTCCCTCCCTCCTCCTCCTCCTCCTTTCCTTCCTTCATTGAATAAACATCTTTTCAAATAGATTACTTGTGAGGAAAATAAAAGGATAGCTGAGCTGTTAGTACTTCCCTGTACTATCCTATTCAAGTAGCTTTGTCTTAGGGAATCCCCACGGTATAATAACCTCATCCAATCTGTCTTAATTCATGTCGACTGACACTTTAGCATGACTTGATAAACTACCATCTCAACAGTTGCCTTACTCATGGTCTGCAAAGATCATTTCCTTTTCAATTTCACCTTGGGGAAGCAACAAAACTCTGGGATTAAATATGACATTCAGGGGTGGGGGTATAGCTCAGTGGCAGAATGCTTGCCTAGACTGCATGAGGCCCTGAGCTTGATCCTTAGTACCATGAAAAAAAAAAAAGAAAGAAAAGAAAAGAAGCTGGGCATGTTGGCGCATGCCTCCAATCCCAGTGGCTTCAGAATCTGAGGCACAAAGATCAAGTTCAAGTCCAGCCTCAGCAATTGAGTGAGATTCTCTCTCAAAACAAAAGTGCTAGGAGTTAGGGATGTAAGCTCCGTGGTTAAGCACCTCTGGGTTAAATCTCCAGGAGGGAGAGAGAAAGAGAGAGAGACAGAGAGAGAGAGAGAGAGAGAGAGAGGGAAGGAAGGAGAAACCCTTTAAAAATCTCACTTTCAGAATACTAAATCATGGCATAGGAAATAGTTGATTAATAATTAATAAAAATTCAGGAAGCATGTTTTTATATACACATTTGAATTGATTTATAGACTACAGGTCAGATGAGTTTTCCTTAGCAATATACAGACCCAGACTCCAGGTATCTATTTAATATCACCAATCTTTCAGCTTTACCAGTCTATCAGTTACAGCCTAGCTGTTCCATGTCTATTAAAACAACACAAAAAACACAGATCAAAGTGATATTAAATGACTCTCAGACATAAGTGGGTCACCCCTGCTCATGGAAGAGAAGACTAGGACCTAGGACCAACCTACACAGTGTACAGTAGGTAATTCTACCAAAGACGCCTGCCCAAGAGAAAGCAAACCCTCATGGGTGAGGGACCAAGCAGCACCTCGGCTTAAGCTTAAAAGGTATTTATATTTGAAAACAAAGTCTACTGGATCTTCTCTGACATAACTTTCCTATGTTCACATATGAATACACCATTAGTGAAACTCCACATCACGTACAACCACAAGAATGGTGGTTAATTAGAACAAGTTAAACTTCATGTATGTATAATATGTCAAAAAACACTCTACTGTCATGTATCTAAAAAGAATAAATATAAATTATTTTAAGAAACAATCTACTGGATTTTCAAAAGCAGTATAGTAAACTTATGAATTAAACTCAGAACAAATCAAGTAAATATAAATGCTCTTTTCTGTCTGGGCATTACAACGCAAGACATGTATAATAGTCTTTTTTTATTAACCATTTCTCGGCAAAATCATTCAAAACAAAAACTAAGTATTTCCAAAGATCTATTACAGTTTTTAATTGACTCATGTGACTGTTTCCACTGAAAATTCTCTAAAGCAAGGCAGATCAAAAAGACGTAATTAAAAGACCAATCTGGATTTAGGCAACAAATGGGAGGAAAACCAGGTGAAAGTAATAAATATTATCAGGCTTTAAAAAGAAAAATAAAGGTTTTTCAGTTTTACGGTGCCTTGCTGTGCTTGATTTGTAGTAAAATTTGTTGTGTATTAATATTGTTTTCAGATCTAATGACCTAAAAGAATTATGCAAATTACCTATAATAATATCACTATGTATGTAAGGCACACTTTCTAGGGAGGTGAATAGAGAAATAATCAGGTGGATATTATAAGTTTAGGAAATGACTTTTTCTATTTAATTATATTTCCATTGAAAATTCTATTCCATTTCTAGTTGTATGAAACTCATTAAAGTGATTAAGAAACATCACATCAGCACATTTAAGTGCTGAAATTGCTTCCTATTCAGTAAGTTCCCATTACTGTGGTAGGGAAAGTGGCAGGCTACAATTTTAAAAGTCTCATTTTCAGGGAATACAATGCTGGTTTTTTTTTTTTAAAAAAAAAAAGTTTCCTGTTGGGACTCCCCGTGTTTGGGGATATTTTAAGATTGTCACAAGGATGGCAAAGCAGAAGCACGTACAGATGACCTTAGACTAAGAAAGTTCTTTTCAAGAGTGATGGCACTTATGTTTGCAATGCGAATTGTTTTCATGATCATGTTGTCCCATTCCATAATCTCATTAAAATAAGATTCAATTTGAATTGCAAACAAAAATCTATATAAATTACAAATAAGGAGAAGAAAATGCTGTGTGTAATAAAAAAGCAAGAGAAATGGTGCTTCAGAAGCTAAAAGCCCCAAATGGAAAATTCCTTTTTTAACATTCCTCAGTAGAGCCGGATATAGATATTAAAGTGTGTTTTACATTACCTTGAATTCTTTTTTTACTTACTCTTTAGAGACATACGGATTTTAACAATTCTAGAAGCTAAGTTTATCTCTAAAACAGTTTTTATGTGGAGTCTCCCAAAGGCTTTGCAATTAGCATTGGTTGGGGATGGCAGGAAGTCACAGGAAGCACTCTGCACTCCAGGGTTGGAGTCACCCCTCCTGTGTGCTGTGCACCACAGTGGGCTCCCTTAGGTCAAACAAATTGAAGATCAGGAATTCTTCCAAGGAGCTCGCTGTATAAGAGTACTTTGGAAATTGCCATTTCCTTCCAGAAAGGAGGCACTACCTTTGCCAGGTGACCACTAGTCAGGACTTTAAATGTAAACTGCCAGTCTCTGTCTCAGCGTTGGTTGCAAAATGCTCAACAACCCAATACTGTGTTATGGCTTGGCTAGGCGGTGTCCACCAAGAGCTCCTGTATCAATGCAGGGATCTTCAGATAAAATGATTATAGACTGTGAGAGCTGAAACCTAATCAGTAGATTAATCCATTTGGTGGATTAGTAATTTGAAAGGAATACTGTCCTGGGTGGTAACTGTGGGCAGGCGGGACATGGCTGGAAAGGTGGATCTCTGTGGTGTGCTGTTGAAGAGTTTATCTTCTCTGTGGCCCCTTGCCCCTTCTCCCTCTGCTTCCTGGCTGCCATGAACCAAGCAGGGCTGTTCTACCGCACCCTTCCACCATGACGTTCTGCCTCACCTTGGGTCCAGAGAAATAGAGTCAGCCCTGGATGGACTGAATTCTTTGAAACCATGAACCAAAGTAAACTCTTCTTCCCCTAAATCATTCTTGTTAGGTATTTGATCACATCAATGAAAAACTAACACACACCGAAAAGCTCTTTTGACTCAAAAGCATCCTGCTCTGGTGGAGGAACTGAAACCTCCTACATTGCTGGTAGAAAGGAAAATGGGGCTGCTGCTCTGGAAATCAGTCTGGTGGCATCTCAAAAAGCTAAATATAGACTTACCATATGATCTTGCATTTCCACTCCAAATACCCAAGAGATATGAAAACATAAGTTCGGATCAAAACTTGTACACAAATTTTCACAGTAACATTATTCATATCAGCCAAAAAGTAGAAACAACCCAAATGTCTATCAACTGAATGATTAAACAAAATGTGGTGTATCCCTATGATGGGATATTTGTCCATAAAAAGGAATAAAGTACTGGTACACTCTGCAACTCAAAGTTTCAAAACATTATGCAAAGTGAAAGCTAGATGCAAAAACATTATGCTAAGTGACCCCATTTGAAAATGTCCAGCATAGGTCAAACCCATAGAAACAGAAAACAGATAAGTGGTGGCCTAAGGCTGGGGAAAGAGAATGGGAGAGCTTGAGTGATAGAAACAAAGCTTCTTTTTAGCACAGATAAAATATTATGGGACTAGATAGTGGTGATGGCTGCACAGCTTTGTGAATATACTTAAAACCACTGAATTGTATACTTCAAAATGGTTAAAATGGTAAACTTCATGTGATTTTATCTTGATAAAGAAAAATATACTTTACAGAAAGTATCTTTTATATCCCTGTGCTTATTCTAAGAAGTATAAAACAGAATAGATGAAGGTTGAAAGAACTCAGGAACTTTCTGGTTACCAATCTGAAATGTAAGTAAAAATATCCAAAAATACACACTATTTTTCATAGTAATACCCATAAATTAATATCATCTCCCACTACTCCCCATGCCTCCATATATACAAAAAATATGAAAAACAGCTTTTATCATGTCCCAGGTGATGTTCCAAGTGCCCTTAGTATTTTTTTTTTATTCCCTCTTCAGAGCAACCCTATAAGTAAATACTGTAGTTACCATCATCCTATAAGTAGAAAGTAGGAAAGGCTAAATGAATTGCCTAAGGTCTCCATGGCTTGTGAGTCATAGAGCTGGGACTCCAAGCTGATAGATTAGCTCCAGGGCACATGCTTTTAACCAGAAGCTCTGCAAGGAGAGAATCTATCTCCATTGTACAAGAGCAGCAAACTCCAAGAGGCTAAGGCACCCACCCATGATCACCCAGCTGCTGAGTGGAAAACAAGGTGGCATTTATCCTGAAAGACACACAGCTGATTTTCTGGAAGAAGAGGTGTGATCGAGAACAAAAATGTGCAGGGCTGCTGGCAAAGTTCTATTTCATGACCTCACTGATGACGAATGGATGTTTAAAAGGTACTCTTTACAGATTTTTCATGCACTTTTTCCATGTTTGCTCACAATTTGTTTTGTTTTGCTTTGTTTTAGATAAATTTGGGCCTTGCAATGTTCAGCAACAATAAGGTTTAAGAGTATCTAAATAGGAATGGCAGTAGAATGAACCAGACCTAACTTTCCCGTGGACACATGACCAGTGTAACTCCACATCACTTTTAATCACAAAAATGGGAAATTATACTCCGTGTATGTATGATATGTCAAAATACAGTCTACTCTCATGTATAACTAAAAACAATTTAGATTTTTAAAAAGAATATCTAAGAATGGAAGTCACTGGGGAGCTTAGAGCCCTTCAGGTTTTTGTGCTCTGAGGAAGGGACACTGATTAGGCTTCAAAAAGAAGGTGCTCCTGGTGTCACAGGACCAGGCAACAGACTGAGTGACTCCAATGGATGATGCAAATAATAAGTGGTGCTTCTCCCTGTGCCCCAGTACTCCCCCAATTTAAAGTTTATTGATCCGGGTATATTTTATGGGTCTTCTGCCCTCTTCACCACTGAAATAACAGGCATGAGGTCCTTATGCTTTTCGTTTAAACATCAGTCTTGAGGGGTTTGTTTTTATTCATCCCCTCTCCCATGCTGCGGAAGTCAACCCAGGGGTATCCCCAGCCATTTTATTTCGGGACAGGCCTGACTAGGTTGCCCAGGCTGGCCTTGAATGTGTAATCCACCATCCTCAGGCTCCTGAGTCACTGGAATTACATGCTTGCACCACCATAATTGGCCAGTCTTGAGGTTTGGTTTGTTTGGGTTGTTGTTTTTGTACCAGGGATTGAACCCAGAGGCACTTAACCACTGAGCCACATTCCCAGCCCATTTTGGTTTCTATTTTGAGACAGGGTTTAGTTAAAATGCTGAGGCTGGCTTTAAACTTGCAACCCTCTTACCTCAGACTCCCAAACTGCTGGATTACAGAGATGTGTTCAAGGTTTTTAATGTTTGAATAGCAGCAGAAAGACTAGGCTAATGGGTTCCAGTTTCTTCACCAGGTACACCCAACCCTCAGTCCCCTTCCTGAACTCTTGCTGACCAGGATGAGGAAGCACCAGTCATCCTGTCTCAAGCTCCAGCCAGAGCAGGCAGCACCATGGGGCAATATCAGTGCAGGGACCAACACACCAAGACCTTTCAGGATAAAGTGGCTAAATGCAAAATAACAGTAGTTTACTGATTCACAGAAATATTCATAGATGTGAAAAAAGTAAATCTGGAAATGAACAGCTCCATAGATGAGACAAACAGCATATTTAAAAAGAAAGTAATGAAATGGAAGATCACGTATTGAGGGTGCAGCTGCTTCTCAGTGTACGGTGAAGTCACATCCCAGTAAACCCATTCTAAGTTGAAACTATTGCACATTGAAGATGCACTTCATACACCTACTGAACACCACAGCTTACCAGCACAATACACTGCAGAGGTCAGTAGTTTGGGGGCTAAGATCAATGGCTAGAAGCTACAGATTGCTGTTGTTTCCCAGCTTGAGTATTTAAGTGCGTATGGTTCCTACTGAATTCATCTTTTTTGCAATGTTGCAGAATTTAAAAATTATGACTTGTCTTTTAATACTTTTTGAATATTTATTGCCTAACCATGATTACACAAATATTCTTAAAATAGTACTACAAAACACAAACACTGTTGTATAACTCTTCCAAGTTAATCCACTTCTCCTTGCTATTTTACATTTGCAGAAAAGAGGACTGTGTAAAAACTGAAATTTCTTTCTTTTTTTTTTAAAGAGAGAGAGAGAGAGAATTTTTTAATATTTATTTATTTATTTATTTTAATTTTCGGTGGACACAACATCTTTGTTGGTATGTGGTGCTGAGGATCGAACCCAGGCCACACACACGCCAGGCGAGCGCGCTACCGCTTGAGCCACATCCCCAGCCCTAAAAACTGAAATTTCATCATTACCATTCACATTACTTCCTAGGCTGGAGGCACAATACATAATTTTTAAACTCAAAATAGTAATGGTTGGTGGAATTACACGTGTAAGCATGATTAGGCAATATAGTGTTAAATAGAGCAAAAACTGTTTTAATAATTATATCCTCTGTGTGTGTGTGTGTGTGTGTGTGTATTATTAGGGACTGAACATAATACTACATATGCTATACAGATGCTCTACCATGCTACACTTGCCCCCCCAAAATGATGTCCTTAATATTAACCTTCAGTCAAGGTAAAAAAATAATCAGTAGCTTGGGAAAGACAAAAAATATACGTAATAATTTATGTGCCCAAATCTATTAGCTATTAATTGCTATATAGCTTATTACTCCCAAACTCCATGACTTCCAACAGGTATCTATTAGTTGGCAGGAATTCATGGAATGCTCCTGTGAGCAGTTGTGGCTCAGACATCTCAAGAGGTAGAAGCCAGGTGTTGCCAGAACCTGGAGCTGGAAACTCTCCTTTCGGGGTGGCTCCTTCCCAGCTGGCAGCCAGTGGAAGCAAGGAAGGTTCTCTCCTCAAGCAGGTTGCTGACACCTCCTTACAAGAAGGCCTGGGCCCATCCCAGAGTGGCAGGCCATCCAAGACACTAAGGCCAAGGCTGCAATGTCTTATGACCTACCTGCTGTATTTTTTCTGCAATACTCTTAGCCTGTGTCAATGGAGCAGAGTACTACTAACAGTTGGAAGGTGTGTTAATATATAAATGACTCAAAAAGATGACCTTGAAGAATATTTAAAAAGTTCTAAGGGAATAGATTAAAGACATGAGAAATGGGTAGGATTTATCTATAGAAGGGAACAATGCCAAAAGATTTTAGAAGACCAGATGCATGATGTAAGTAAGCAGTCATGACCACTTGCAGGACACGTGCACACATCATCCTGCCTGCTTCAGGGAGGCATTGCCCTCTCATAGCCCTAACCTTCAGTACAAAAGTAGAAGGTTGGGTCTATCTGGGAACCAAAATATGGACTACGTGGAGAGTTTATTTTTGATGCTAGGGATTGAACCCAGGGTCTCATATATACTAAGAATACACTCTACCACTGAGCCACACTCTCAGACCTCTATTTTTCATTTTTTTTTGTGGGGGAGGAAGGGACTAACAATTGAACTCAGGGGCACTGGACCACTGAGCAACATCCCCAGACCTATTTTTTGTATTTTATTTAGAGGTAGGGTTTCACTGAGTTGCTTAGCACCTCATTTTTGCTGAGGCTTGCCTTGAACTCGTCATCCTCCTGCCTGGGCCTCCTAAACTGCTGGGATTACAGGCTTGCATCACTCAGCCCAGCTTTCTTTTGTTTTCTATGTGGTTCCAAAGGACAGAGGCCGCTAGGCACAGTAATGCACACCAGCAACCCCAGTGACTCCAGAGGCTGAGTAAGGAGGATCGTAAGTTCAAGGCCAGCCTCAGCAACTTAGCAAGGACCAAAGAAATTTAGCAAGATCCTGTCTCAAAGTAAAAATAAAAAGGGCTAGGGATGTGGCTTAGTAGTCAAGAAGCCCTGGCTTCAATCCCTAGCACCAAAAACAAACAAACTAACTAACAAACTAACAAAAAAACCCACAAAACAAAGCAAAAAACACCAAAAAGAGGAGATCCTGGGCTCCTAAAATTATGGCCATCCTATATTACAGAAAAGTATGCACTAGCATTATCCACAAAGAGAGTCAACATAACTTAGTAATGAATTCCCTCTAAGGGTCCAGTGCATTGGGGATAATTTGCTGATTGTTTACGAAGTAGAATACCATGCCACCTAGAAGCATGATAAAAAACCGTGTCTGAGGACTGGGGTTGTAGCTCAGCGATAGAGCGCTCTCCTAGTACGTGTGAGGCCCTGGGTTCATCCTCAGCACCACATAATAAAAAAATAAAGGTATTGTGTCCAACTACAACTAAAAAATAAACATTAAAATAACAACAACAACAAAAAACCGTGCCTGAGAGGAACCCTCCAGGGAAGCTTGAGGAGCAAGGATGGTGTCATCTGCTCACATGCTCAGCCTCTGTGGCTCACTGGCAGATTTGTTTCATTCAGGGAACCCTGTGGATGAGCCAAGCTCCAACAGGTAGGGATGCTCCTGTGCTCTGCCCAAAAACCCCCATGCGTAAAGTGCACGTGTAAGAGTAGATTTAAGATAAATAAAACCCAACCATCTAAAACCATGGATCTAATCATTAAAATGTTTTATTTTCTAAAAAGGTATTTTCAAAGTTTCACACGATTATTCCCTTACACACGAGCACACCACTGAGGTGTGACACAATCAGTGATGGAAGAGTCGAAGATCCGTATGAGCCAAGAGGATTCCCAGTTCATCGCAAGCCTCAATCACAACCTTGTCAGCAGCAGAACCAGAAGGGGCTGCAATGTACGCCACACCACTCTGAAGGAAAAATTGGTATTGATTTTCAAAACCAGTTTATGCAAAAGACAAAATCCCCCTCCACAAAGCGTAAGCCAATGAAACCTCATTCATACAGGCCAAAGAACAGCATTTGGATGATCTACACATCAAATGGAGAAGTCCAATAATCCTCTAGGTAGTACTGGTTTATATGACATAGCCACAATTTTGATATGTAACTCCAAGAAATTTAAAAATCAGAAGCAGGACTTTGGAAATCATTTCTACATGATGCTCAATCCTATGCAAATGCACAATTCCTACTTACCCTTTTAGCTCTGTCAACATTATCCCTGAAAGGGAAGAAGGCATCGGAGCTGAGCGAAACCTCACTTAGTTTGTCCACCCACTCCTTCTTCTCTGCCTCAGTTAGTAACTCAGGGACTTCCTCGAACAGTGCCTGCCACTTCAGCAAATCTTCACCCTGGTGGGAGTGAGGACAAGTTAGTCCAACATCATCTTTAGGTCTAAGAAGAGCAAAGCAACAAGGCCAGAAACGCACTTGGGCGTTTTAATGACACAGCTAGACATATTTTAAGAAGTTCTTTGAAGTTTTTTAAAACATTTTCATTAAGGAAGAACAGTGATTCTAAGTTTACCAAATATAGACTATATCATTTTTACTTTCTAAATCAATTTATTCCAAATATTTGCTCTCAAATCTCTAAAGTTAAATCCACTACTTTTTATCCCTGTACTAAAGCAAACAGAAATGCATTCGCCAAAGGGTTTCCAAAGCAATCCTCTATCTCCAATCTAGGAAACAGATAATAGTCTAGCACTACATTTCCACACAATTTTAGACTCAGGTATAAAGTCAGATATAGACAAATCAAAACACCATTCACGTTGCTTAAATGTTTGTATAAACCCCAAATTCATTAGTCTCCAATACAGTGGTACTAAGAAGTGGGACCATTATGCCATGAAGGCAGTCATGAATTAGTACCTTGTGAAATGGCTTCAGGGGGCAAGTCCACCTCTTTCGTCTGTGAGGACACAGTATCTGTCCCACCACTGCCAGCGATGCACCAAAAGGTGTCATCACTGGAGCACAGATTAGCCCTCACAAGACACCAAGTCTGTCAGCAATTTAACCTTAGAATTCAACGCCCAGAACTACAAGAAGTAAGTTTCTATGGTATAAATTAGCCAGTCTGTGGTAACGTTGTAGCAGCACAGACAAGACAGTTATTCAAATTTTAAAGGGTACTTCCGTTTTGACTTTAGCATATTTTTATTCTTATTCATACATAAAGATTCTTCCAGGACTGTTAGTAGGTGTTTGCTGGGTAATAGCAAACTGAAAATTCCAAGTATCAAAGTGAAAAAGAAGAGTGTTTTAAGTACTTGGGGCACAGTGTGCCACCTCACTCTTCAATGACACTTGAATTGCTTCCTGGTCCTGGATGGACACTTTAGCATAGTCAATTCACCCATTCAAAAGAACACCTGGTTTTTGATTACCAGATCCATTTTCCATCCGATATTTTGTTAAGCACTTGCTGTGTCCAGAAACTCGGCTCAAATCCTTTCCTCTGGCAGGCTACCTGATGTTTGCAATTTAAAACCTCCCACATGCCTTCTTCAAAACAGAGGGCATTTAAAAGCAGGAAAGACAACAAAACTATATGGAGCTGTTAATGCTGCTTGTTAGAAAGGGGCTGGGACAAGAAGAAAGCCACTAGTTGCCTGCTATCAGGTAATTGTAATTATTGCTGGATACACACCTATCATGCAGGATGCCTCATGCTCAGCACCTTGAGATGGATAAAAACCAATCCTAGTCATGAAAAGCTTATAATCCACAGAGGAAGTACAATCATCCAGAGTTAAACCAGTGGTTATAACTTAAAAAAAAAAAAAAAAAAAAACCAGAAGCTCTGGGGTTTCAAAAAAGGATAAAAAACGATGAAGTGAACCAAGAACAGCACGCCTGCAATCCCAGCCCCTCTGGAAGCTGAGACAGAGGGACTTAGTGAGACCCTGTCTCAACATAAAAAACAAAAGGGACTGGGGTGAGGGGAGGGGGGATAAAACAGGTAAGGGGGGGGTGCAAAAAATTAGTAAAAAGCTTCAGTTGTAAACAATATAGAATTTCAAGAAAAATGTCCTCTCTCTTGTGATGAAATTGAAGTTGATTACACATAAAAGGGTAAACAACAGTCTGATCAGAACCCAATGACAAGCCTTTTACCTCGCCAATAGTGCCAGTCACATACTGATCGATGGCATTGGAGATTTCTGCTCTCTTCACGCCTGTTTTAAATTTCATTGAGAGCACCTGTGGATGGTGTCTAAGCCACCAATAGTTCGCTTTGTCCCCTGCCAGGCGTGTACAGTGTATCCGCGACTGCTGTCCTGCTCCGATGCCGACAACCTGGAAAGACAGACATTAAAATGAGCACCTAGTGAAACAAACCTTTCTTCTCAAAGGATTCAGCAGTGAAGCAATCATTCTGCATGGCCTTACTGGATTTTATCAGAATCTGAGTCCAAGACATCAAGAGCCACACTTTCCAAAATTGTTACCAGAGGTTGGCAATCTTAACCTCTGGCAACCACTAAAGGATCTTTTAGGTCACATGCTAAGTCATATTCTCTTGCTTATACCCTCCCCTGAATTTATGGGCCAAATAATTTAACAAATGTCAAGAGCCAAGCTGAAGACACTCTGAAAAGAAAGGGCTCCCCAAAGAGCTGAAGCTACAGCAAAATCAAGTTCATCCTCGATTTAGGAGAGACCTTAATGATAAACCAGTTCAATCTTGCATTCTGTGGTTTGGATGCAGGGAAGTTTATTTTAATAGTAAGAAATGTTCTCCTACTCAGGTAGGCTTGAACTGTGTTTCCTATTATGATTATCTAGCCCTAAGTAACAGATCTTTCCTACACAGAGGTTATGCCAATAGAAAGGTATTTTACAAAAGTCAAAGGGCATTATACATCTTAACTACTATTATAAGGGCATCTATGACATTATAAAAACTGTTACATTTACACTCCTGATAACTCGGATAATGTAACTAATATCATTAAAGATTCACATTCACAAATAGAGGCTGTGTCCTCACTGGCCTTGTTTTGGGAACAGCTTCTTAGCTCTTGCACCTCCTGGTGAGAGATTACTGGTTTCTGTCACCATCATGATATTCACTGACATGTTCTGGATGCTCCAACATTTATTATGTATTCATCTCTTTCAAGCATTCATGTGTTTTTGTTTCTCTCAGCAAAGCACCACCTCCCAGATAACTTTACAACCTGTCGCTTCCCAACCAGGCTTTCACCAGGGACCCCCTGACTACTCCAAAACATTCCTAAAAGGGAAACTCAGACAGCTTGCCCATGTTGCCCCCTCTCAGCCCCAAGCAGCCACAGTGGTCATGGTACTTCCCCTTGTAGCAGTAAAGGGTTCCCTAGCAAAAGGGGACTGTGGTAGTTGGGGGTTGAGGGGCAAAAGGACAGTCAGTTTCGGTAATGAATGATTGAGTCAGGAAAATGAGGGCTGATTCAGAAGGAAATAATACCTCCAGAGCACTTTCCCTTCCCCCAACCTGTGGACAAGGTTATCTGCCAATAGGGAACTGTTCCTCCCTTCAAGGAGATGTTAGTGAGCAGCCCCTAGAGGGCTTCATTCGGACCCTCAGATCACTCCACATTTTGGGTCATTTAGGCAGGATGGGAAGACAGGGCATGAGAACAAAGCAAATCTAAAATCTATAAAGGGCAGGACATCCCCACTCCCCTGGGCAGCAACTTGGTCCCCTCCTCTGTAGAGGAGTCTGTCTCTCTCTCTCTGTTCTATCCTTTAAAAATAAATAAATAAGAAACGTTCAACACAGATGCTCTTCAACTTATAGTGGGCTTTTATCCCAATAAACCCACAGGAAGCTGAAAAGATCTTAAGTCAAAAACGCAGAGGCTGAGGCAGAAGGATTCCAAGTTTGAGACCAGCCTCAGCAACTTAGCAAGACTGACTCTCAGAAATAAAAATTAAACAGAAACTGGGGGTATAAAGTGGTTAAGCAGCTCTGGGTTCATACTCCTATACCAAAACAACAACAACAACAAGAACAAAGAAAGCCACTAAGTACACCTACCCTACTGAAAACCATGGTGTAGCATGGCTACCTCACACACATTCAGAAGATTTACATTAGCTATAACGGGCAACATCATGTACCTGAAGCCTAGTCTATTCTGAAGTACTGAATGGTAATCTGGCATGCTTAACACCCTCATCAAGCCCCCAAATCCTAAATGCAACTGCTGAATGTCTGGGACCATCTGCATCTTGACTAGGGCAGTGGTCACACAATGGTACACCTTGGGAAAACTGGTCTAACTACATTTTAAAAGGATAGAGTTTTACTGTGTACAGACCACGCCCCAATAGACCTGAATTTAAAAGCATGGATGAACTCCTCTCTAGAAGTGTTTCTGTACAACAGATTTGGGGGAAGATATTATAAAAGGCTGAGGATGTTGCTCTGTGGCAGAGCGCTTGCCTTGTACATGTAAGACCCTGGGTTTCGTCCCCATTACTGCAAAAACAAACAAACAAAAAAAAGAAAATAGGAATGTGAAAATACCCAGAAAGCTGCAAAAATAGAGCCTGCAGGGTGCCCAGACAGTTCCTTCCTTCTTCTCCACTGGAAGTATTACAGTGGGGGAAGGGAAGTGAAGGAACCATATTTTCAACAGCTCACTGATCCAACCCATTCCAGGCAAGAAACACCACAACTAATTTTAGCACTTGGTTCCAAAACTCCTTCTTAATCATCATTAGTTTTAACAGTCTACACCAAGGCGCGGAGTAAATACTGACAAATCCAGAAGAAAAAAAACCTGGCAAGCCTTCCCTTTCAAGCTGTCCAGTACCAGAGGCAGATGGATATTTGAATATCATTTTGTAAAACAACTGTTCCCCTGAGGTGAATCTGATAGCCTGGTTACCTGCCCGTTCTTGGCATAGCACACGGAGTTAGACTGAGTGTACTTGACAGCAACGGTGGCCACGATGAGGTCTCTGAGGGCAGACTCCGGCACCTGAGACAAACACAGGATGGAAAAGTCACATCAGGCTTTTAAAACTTTTAACTTTAAGCTTCTTACGTGCCAGTTAAAGTAACAGACCTTTAATGTAGTTATGCCACTCAAATGGCAGAGTGAAATTAAATGTCCTGGCTATCCACTACCATGTTTTACTAAAAGGATCAACTATTTAACATATTCATGGCAGAACCTGGCACAAGCCCAAGGTGTCACAGATGTAAACTAATGCCATTTTGCGGCAACTCTGGATTAAGCTCATGTACATCATGTGAGATATGAAATACTGCACTCCCAAGCTGACAAATGATATCTTCTTGACAAGAATACCTTTCACTCTCTGGAGACATGGTAAAATTTATGTTGAGGAATATGGTTGAGATTAATTTTCACAGCTATTAAAGGCCTTTGTGGTGCAACAGCCAAAGCTGTTCCAGGAAAATCAAATAGGATCCTTTTCTGCTTTGCTGAGAATATGGTGAGCAGAACTATCCGCCCTAATGCAACAATATGTACCACAGTCAAAAATGCCACCATCTTTAGCAGAAAGAGTTAAAACGAACTGAAAAAAAGGACAGCAATCTACACTGGTAGGCTAAGTGGACACAAGATATGGCCGCAGCTTACTGAAATATTAGTGACTGAAAAATGGAGAGTTTGATTTCACCAAAGTCACAGATTCTCTTTTGTGAAAGACCATTAAGAAGATGAAAAGAAAAACTAAAAACTCGGAAAAAGTACCTGCAAACTATATAACTGGTTAAGAACTGTAAAATATTAAAAAATTTTTCAAAGCTCAGTAACAAAACAATAAGCCAATTTGATTAGAAAATGGGCAAATGATACAAAAGACATTTCGCCAAAAAGGTATACAGCTGGCAAATGAGCACATAAAAAATGTTTAATATCATGAGTTATCAGGAAATGTACATTAAACTTAAAGTCAGTGGTAAAAAGTGACACCAAAAGTTGGTAGAAGCTGAATCATTCATCTGTTGTGGGTAGGAAGGTGAAATGGTATAGTCACTCTGGGAAACGCTTGACCTGTTTTTAAAAACTAAACCTATAATTACCATGCCACAAAGCAATTAACCAACAAAATGAAAATGAAGTGTTCGGGAAACCCAGCACACGAACGTACAACGAATGAAAATTATACAAAGGGAAAACAGATTAGCAGTTGTCCAAGGTTAAGGAGGGGTTGGCGCAGCAGGAAAGTGAGTCTGGCTATAGAGGAGCAGGAGGGACCCTGGTGGTAATGACAATGTTCTGTATCTCAACTTTATGGCTATAGGTCTGGACTACATGTAGTTCTGCAAGAAGTTATCACTAGGGCAAAGGGGACAATGGGGACACAGGAACTCTTAAGTGTGGACCTACAATTTTGTTTTTAAATCTCAAAATTAAAAATTTGATTAAAAACATTTTTAGAATTTATGAAAGATTTATTATTCTAAGATTACTAATGTTATATGCCCTTTCTTATCTCTATCTGCTGTCTGAGTCATCAACTACAAATTTGATTCTTTAGGTTCCAGGAAAGATGAATAATGAGAGCCAGCCACGGAGGTGTCTACCTTCAAATATAATAACCCTGCTTTTCTGAGTTAGAGCCAGAAATATGAGGAAATGAGAAAAAGTGGTGAGAGTGAGGAAATCTAACAAACTGAAGCACTTCAAGAAAAATGGGAAAAGAGAAAATAATTCAAACATGTTCAATATTAATACACATTTGTTCCACTGTCCAGCTATTACAGGACTGAACCTGTTCCAGACCTAGTAATAAAAACTAATGATTTTGAAGCAGAAATGTTAACAAAATTTGTTGTAAAATAAGGGGGACAGAGGATGCAGAATATAAAGAAAAATAAAACTATCACTCTCATCCTTAAGTTTCCAAATTGCTACTAAGACTACTTAGGAAAAAGAAAAAAACATTGGCTAAGAAATTAAGATCATACCCTCCACCCTTGTAAAAAATACTCAGACACAAAACCTATCAAAAATTGCTGAATTATTAATCAGTCCAATACCTCTGGACCTATTAAAAAAACCCAAAACTTGAAAAAGTGACACTCTCAACAGGAACAACTGCCAACATTACTACCATGGAATCTAGGTCCATACCCACTCAATGTTTTAAAAAATACATTGGATTAGGATACAAGCACTTGCCTAGCATGCAGGACGCCCTGGGTTCCATCCCCAGCACTGCAAAATAAATAAATTTCTTCAAAAAAATTAACCAACCAGGTCAATAAAGTGATTCAAAGTTAAAAAAAGAAAAAAAGTGAGCCTCTAATGCTAATGCAAAATACTGTTTCTATATGGAAATTGCAGAACCTCACAGACCTGACAAAGAATGGACTCCCAAGGGCTCAAAGATATCCCTCTGTACAATGTCTACATGTTTCTTTGCATTGAAGCAATGCTAATAAAAAAAAAAAGGAAAAAATATACATTAAATCAGTAAAGAAAAACAAGAAAGATATCTTATTCACCCCATGCTTAATAGACAGAACTATCCTGATAAACACTTTAAAGCTTATTTTCAGTCATTCTAGGTACACCCTCAGGAATAAGAACTTCTTCTGCCTTAGTAAACCGCTTGCAAAAAGACCAATCCTTTTCCGGGAATGACAAAAAGATGACCCAGAGCTCAGACAACAGCAAATACTGACAGGCAAAGATTCTAGAGATTCGAGCAGGAAAAAATAAGCCTGACAACCTATGCTTTCCCCTCAAGGCACTTTCCAATAAGCTGGGCATAGATGCTGCCATCTTTACAGAGCTAAAGACACACTTAGAGTCCAGAGGAGAGGATTAATAATGGATGCCCATGGCTTCTACAGAGCAGAGCTGACCCATCAACAGACCAGTCCTCACAAACTGAAGCCCGCAATCCAAACAGCTCAACTCCTGATTGACACCTTTTACCTGCCTGCCAGAAGTATAAATTGGCCTTCTGGAGCAAAATGCCACCATCGAGACCCTCAAAATCTCTCTCCAGGTTTTCATACCAAACCAAACCAGAAAACAAAGCGGTGATACCTTTAAAGCTCTAGAAAATGCAGGCACTGTGGTACACACATACTTAGGATCCCAGTAACTCAGGAGGCTGAGGCACAAGGACCCCCAAGTTCTAAGCTTGCCTCAGCAACTTAGTGAGACCTTTTCTCAAAGTAAAAAGATAATATAAAAAGGCCTGGAAATCTAACTCAGTGGCAAATCACCCCTACGTTCAATCCTTAGTAACACAAAAATAAATAAAGTAAGCAAATCACTGGAAAAAAACAGTACAATTTTAGATATCACATAATTGTGACATTAGGTCACAAAATATCCTTCCAAATTGAAAGCCCAATAAAGATTTTTAGTGTCCGGGGGGTATAGTTCTGGGTTCAATTCCTATCACCAAAAAAAGAAAAAGTTATTTCATGGGTTGTGGCTCAGTGGTAGAGTGCTCACCTAGTATGCATGAGGCACTGGGTTTGATCCTCAGCACCACATAAAAATCAAATAAAGATATTGTGTCCACCTAAAACTAAAAATTTAATATTTTTTTAAAAAGTTATTTCAGAAAATAAATAATAGTTCATCCACTTTCCTAATGTGTACGCTGGGGATTTTTTTTTTTTTTTTTTGGTGGGTGCTGAGTACTGGAGATTGAACTCGGGCAATTCCACTGAGCTACATCCCTAGTCCTCACTAAGTTAATGATGTTGTCTTTGAACTTGGGATCCTCCCACCTCAGCCTCCCAAGTTGCTAGAATTACAGGTGCATGTCACTGAGCATGCTCACTTGAGCACATTTTTAAACTGAACCTAATGTCACAATTATGTGATATTTACAAGAGATGACAGACATTGCCCCTAGTGCCCTGAGATTAAATGAGATAAAATACATAAGCCTCCCCAAATCACCATTATCCTAATACATTCCTCCTACAAGGAGTCAAGCAGTACAAGTACAAAAACTGTCTACACAATGACACTGAGAACAGCACTGAGAACAAGCACTGAGAAGCAACCTAAATATCCATCGCAGTACAAAGATTATATCCATTTGCATACAGTTGCAGATATGGCCCTTAATGTTAATTTATAAATGCTCAAAACAGACCTACTAAAGTTACTAGCATTCAGTTGAGATATTTTCAAACTTACCTCTTTATTCTTGGTAACAACATTGCTAAATAATGACTTGTCGATGACACCATTATTTCTCTTCTGGCTTAAACGAAGACCAAAGAGAGTTCGAACTTCATTCTCATCTGGTTTGTAAGACTGGTCCATCTAAGACACAAATTTAAAAAGTTAAAAGTATTACATACACATCTTTAAATTTTTGCATTTCATTTGTGTTTAAAAGATTTCATCCTACATAAAATTACATTCATTTTCCTAATGCAAACATGAGATTGTTTTAATATAGATATAATACAACACCCAGGCATCAATATTTTGCTCCAAAATGTTTAGGTATTAAGTTACAACTTATATACAACATATGAAAAGCAATTATTCCAAAATGGAAGGGAGACGAGTAGAATAGAGAAAGGGTACAGGGAGAGGGAAAAGGAGAGAGAAAAAGGGAAAGGGGGAAAGGAGAGGTACTAGGGAACAAAACTGACCAAATTATATTGTTATATCATGTGCACATACAAATGTTAATGAAATCATTATTTTGTATAACTGTAGAGCACCAATTAAAAAAGTGTGGGGAATGTATAAATAAGAAAAAAAATTAAAATAAAACCAATTATTCCAGGAAGCGTGTGTTCTCAGTTACATTAACTACTGTAGCAAAAATATTACATTCTAAGCCAGGCACGGTGGCACATGCCTGTAATCCCAATGGCTCAGGAGGCTGAGGCACAACCAACTCAGTCAGACCTTATATCTGAATAAAATACAAAATAGGGCTGGGGATGTGGCTCAGTGGTCGAGTGAGTACCCTTGAGTTAAATCCCAGGTAACCAAGAAAAAAAAAAATTACATTCTAGTTTTTCTTTCTTTCTAAAAATCTATTACAAAATACCTAGCTAACATTGGAATTAGAAGTTAAATTGGAGAAAATAGAACTGGCATTCTGTGCCTTTGCTGTGTGGAAGGGAACTTGTCATTTACTGTGATCTTCTCTCAAATTTTGAACCCTTTGTAAAGGGAGTTGAGCATCCTTGAACTTTGGTATCTGATTCCTGAAACCAATCCCCCTAAGATACTCAGGAACAACAAATTGTACACTTAGCAACTTCCAGCATATAAAGTTGGGATTCTACAGATTTTCTAATAAGACCTTGTGGGAAATTGTATTATGAGTTTTTACTTTCATAGGCTGATCATACTGATACAGAAGAATTCATAAAAATCAGTAAGGAAAGACCTCAAGAACCTCATAGAAAAACAGATATAGAAAATGAATAGTTCATTCAAAAAAAAAAAAGTAAAAATACTCTTAAATATGAAGATGGTCGCTCCAAACATAATGAGAAATTAAAACTGCAATGAGATGCTACATTCACCTATCTGTGAAGATGAAAAAGTCAAAAACATACAGTGTTGTCAATATACTGAGAAAAGAGGCACTCTTACAATGCCCATTAGCACATTAAATTGGTTATACAGCCAAGTGTGATGGCACGCCTGTAATCCCAACAGCTCAAAAGGCTGAGGCAGGAGGATTGCAAGTTCAAATCCAGCCTCAGCAACTTAGCAAAGCTTTAAGGACTGTAGTGAGATTATCTCAAAATAAAAAACAAAAAGGGCTGCAGATATGGCTTAGTGGTAAGCACCCCTGGGTTCAATCAAAAAAATAAACATATGAATTGGTTGTGTGACCTCCAAGAGGGGTAGGATCTATCGGAATCATCAATATATACAACCTGTGATTCAGTCCTATTTCAGCTTCTAGGACTTTTTCAAGTAATTCACTGAAGAGGTGTGTGCAGAGGTGACTGGTGACTGGCTAGTAAGTTAAGATGTACAGAATGGGAAAAACTCCTAACTCAGAAGCAGGGTACACCTGTCTCAGTAAGAAAACAAAAAAAGAAATGCAAGTGCTATTGTTTGATGAATACGTTTATGCTATTTCAAGAAAGATAAGCAAGAAAGTTACTTCTAAAAAAGGAAATACAGTAGCAAAAAAGGATGAGGAGATTTTCTCATGCAACAACACACCCTTTGTACAGGAAACCATGTCAAATTCTAAAAAAAAAAAAAAAAAATCATGAATAGAAAGAAAGTTACATCCTTACCCTAAACCCCCAAATTAATAAAAAACTGCAGAATTAAGGATAAAGATGTTACAGTGGAGAGGGATAAAGTCAGGTGTCTGCATAAAGGAAAGATTAAACAAGGGGAAAGAGAAACACAAAATAAGAACATATAAATGTTTCCAATTAATTTCACTAACCTGGAGAACACAGTAGTTTCCATTTTTCTTTTTACAAAGTATTTTCAAGGCTTCTTCTTCGTATCCTGGGGCAACAATACCATCAGACACCTAGAAGCACATTAAATGTTAGTTTCTGTATTTTAAAAAAATGACTGAAAAATCTAGCAAAAATTATTTGTCTTAAATATTATAGAATTTTCAGGTTTCTACCAACAGATGATTCTTTAAAACTTTATTTTATTAGAATACATAGAATTATTTTCTACAACTGACCCTATCTCCTTGCTTTTATTGTAATTTTGTTGTTGTCGTTGGCTCGTTTTCTTCAGTGTTAACTAAGTACATGAGGGTTTGCTCTACTACGTGTACCACAGGAAGAAAACCCAATTCTTACTATTCTTTTCACAAGGTGATGTTCTGCACCAGGTGCAGCAGGTTCTAGCCCAGGCTCTGTCAAGACCTGGTTCAAGAGCATCAGGTGAAGCCTGCTCTTCCACAGCAAGACAAACAGATCAGATGCAACCAGAGATATAACTTTTTCCTTTTCTGTTTCCCCAACACCAATGGCAACATCTCCTTTATGGAATGTTTGTTAGGTATTCAAAGCAATTTATATTTTTTTCCCATTATGGTCTCTTTCAGGATCTACAAAGGTATTTCATTAGCAACCAAGATGGCCCAGCTCTTCAGAAACAACAACTTTGGCAATAATACTCACTAGGGAGCTTAAAAGAATTACATAAAGAAAAACTACCAAAACAGTCAGATATCCATTTAAAACATCAATTTACTACATCTCAAAATTAGCAAAATAAGCATTCATGTACTACATAAAATATACGAACATTCTACATGATAAACTTCGCTAATTTATAGCAGGTACAAATATAAGTACTATATAGGTTATAGCTTCAAAAAACACTATGAATAAATAATTCTTTACTCAATTACACACAGATCAAAATACATGAATGTCCACTTACTTCTCGGGAGATAATTTTCGCAGTTGGGACATCACAAACATCAGATAATGCAACAAAATCACCAAAAGAAGACATCCTATCAGCCCCTGTAAATAAAAATTAAAATAAGGTATTCACTCATACTCTCACAGAAAATGATATTTCAAAAATGCCTATGTGATCATATAAAAATCCGTTTTTCTTAAGTTAACCTTATTGTTTACATAAGACAAATAACAGATCCATCAATGTCATTTAACTGAAGCAATCAGCAAGCTTTCATCAATTTTACATTCTAGAATGGCATTGAACAATTTTTTTCTGTGAAGGGCCAGACAGTAAACATTCTTTAAGCTTTGCATTTAGTGGTCTCTATTGCAACTACTCAAATCTGCAGCTGGAGTTCAAAATCAGCCACTAAAAATACACAAAAATGTATGTGGCCAGGATCTAATCAAACTTATTATAAATATAGGAAACAGGCTGGATTCAGTCTGAAGGTCATAGTTTCTTGACTCTGCTATAGATGATAAACTACAATAGGTTTCTCAATAATCTTCTATACAATTATAATAAAATCCATGTTAATAAACTCAAGAATTAGATATTCTGAAGTATCTAAAACAATATAATTTTACAGTTAAATATTTAGTTTTATCGTATAATAATCAAAATGCATTTAATGTCAAATTATATGTATAAAATTTCATTTATTACATTAAAATCTAACATAATTTTATGAACAAATTTGTTCCAAGGTACTCATACTCATTCTTAAGTATTAATAAAAACAAATATAACTTGAAATTTTACACTGAAACAACGACATCACTATTTTATTCTGTTTAGGATAAAATATTGCTTTTTCTCCCCCCAAAATAAAAATCCTATTAGTCTCACCTCTTGCTCTTGCATATGCAGTTGATATGGGTGTAAGGGTTTTATACATGTCATAGACCATGCAGACTTTGGCCTCATCTTCACTGAGTGGAATTCCAACCGCAGCTCCTATAGCGAAAATCACAAAATAATCAATAAACTTAAAGCCTCAAGTTGCTAGTAGTCAACTCCTAAATCAAGACTTTTTTAAACGTCTAGTCTATGCAGCACATTTTTTACCACCTGTGCCAAATAAAATTCTACTTATCCACAAAATTAAACACCAAAAACAGAGTTGCTGGGGGAGCCAAGGCAGCAGGAGGGTAGGGTTGGGGTTTTAATCTCCTCTCTAGCCTCTGCAAACAGAGCCACTGAAACTTGAAAGCATCCAGTGTGTAGGAAGCTGGGTTACTTCCTTATTGACTCTTTCTGTTTTGCTTGGTAACACACACCAATTATTTCTTCCCTGCTCCTATTGCTTTATATGTTGCACTGTCAGCAAAGCTGGTGATATGTGTGTGCATCCATATGTATATTCTTAATTCTATAACATATATATATATGTGTGTGTGTGTGTGTGTGTGTGTATATATATATATATTGTATATGAATGAATTAGGGTTTAAATTCAGAAGCAAGAAGGTATCTCATACAATGGCTATAAAAAGTTGTAGTAGTGCAGGCCTGTAATCCCAGCAATTTGTGAGACTAAGGCAGGAGGATTGCAAGTTCCAGGACAGCTTTAGCATCTTAGTGAGACCCTGTCTCAAAATAACATTTAAGCAAAAGGGTTGGGGATGTAGCCCAATGGTAGAGTGTCCCTGGGTTCAATCCCCAGTATTGGGGCTGGGGGGCGGGGGGAGCTACAGATGGAGTGTCATAAGAACAACTCCTTCATGTTTTATTAAGATTCATTTTAAACATGGAAAAACATTTGATTGATAAAATCATGTTTACACAGCAAAAAAGGCCTGATTTTCCTATCTCATAATACTATCAAATAATTATATGTGTTATCATATTTTATGATATTATTATATTGAAACTATTATCACTAGACTCACTGAAACCTTCACAGAACACCTAGATGCACATTAGAGCGGGTCGAGTATACAAAAGCATATAAAAGGATTTTAAAAGAAACACATGGTGAGCAGCTCCAGAGCATTCAGGAACACAGTGCTTTACCTGCTGGGCTAACGTGTTTGAAGGAGGCTGCAGCTGGAATGTCTAAAGCTTCTCTGAGTTCCTTCACCAGCTGCCATGCATTCAAAGCATCACACAGGTTTATGAATCCAGGCGCTCCGTTGAGAACTGTATACAAACACACATACACTTTACAGTCCTTAAAAAATAAAACTTACCAAGTCTACACAAATGTTTCAAGTAAAGTACAATAAAGAGCAAAGAGACACTAACATATAGGAACTTGACAAAGAAAAACAAAGCAGCTGAGCCTGAGCTCTACACCGGTGCTAGGCACACACACTGCTGGAGGGCCAGATCCAGACTAGTCATCAATCAACAATAGAGTTTCAGGTAGGAGGAATAGGGACAAGACTAGAAATCAGTCAGAGATCCATGTAAATTCAGAATTGAGATAATCGTTGTAATTATAGATAAAGAGTACATATTGAAAATTTTACAATTTGTCAATTGAAAAAATTATACTACAAGCTAAAGCAAGAGGTGCAGGTGGGAGGAAAGGAGAAAGAAAGAAGAAATTCTTTTGCAGCAGAAGCAGCAGATGGCCTAAAGCTAAATCGCAGTTAGGAAGAGCCTGCAACTTCATAGTCTAGCATTAACTATTTTCCTACCTTTGGCATGAGCTGGTATCTCTCATGAATAAACATAAGATGTGCATATAAGCAAACAGTGAGCCAGCACTAACTAAAAACAAAGCTGCATGATTTCATTTCCCTCATGTTATCTTGAATAGTAGAGACTTTTTTGAAAAAAGTAAAAACCTTGCACAAAATGTTTGCTAACTGCCTACCACATTAGTGGCTGCTCAGGCACTTGGGATACATCAGTGAATAAAGGACCCCTTCTTACCTGTCCCCCATATCATTGTCTTCAGTAAGCTTATGAGGGAGGCAAACAAACTAAGCAATGAAAGGAAACAAGCTCTTAAGCCATGAAAAGACGTGGATGAACTTAAATGCCCATGGCTGAGGGTGGTATTGGGGTTTAAAGCCAAGGGTCCTCCACCACTGAGTTACACCCTCAGCACTTTGAATTTTGAGACTGAGTCTTGGTAAGTTGCCAAGGCTGGCCTTGAAGTTGACATCCTCCTGCCTCAGCCTCCTGAGTAGCTGACATTACAGGTGTGTACCACCTGTATTTTATCTCAGATACTTCCTCCCTGTAATGTATAGTCCTCATTTGGGTTCTGAGGCAAAAAATATCTTTATGTACTTTCAGTTCTCGTACTTTCCATTATCAAAAGCATTTTCACTAGTACGATATAAAAGTCTTGATTTGTTGTTCCCTTATTTTAGTGTGTGGGGGTATGAATGTTGCTTTTTTTTTTTTCTTCTTATGTTTTATGGTAAATATGGCAGAGGTGGCTCTGGGCAAATAAACAATGATTTACTGTAAGACACTCATTGAATTTCTCCCAAACATACGCTTATTTTCACAACAGAGGGGGCATTTTGCTTTATCATATGGTTTGAATGTTTTTGACAGTGATTTAATTACAGGGTTTATGCTTGTTTGTGTAGTCTGGAAACAAAACTGAAGCAAGAGTAAAGATGGAATTGTGTGTATGATTGTAATGACTAGTTTCTTACGACTAGAAATGAGACGATTTCTATTTACTTAGCTATTTACTAGATTCAGAACTTCTCTGGAGAACTTTCTGTCTGACCAATTATTAGTGTCTTTAAATATTTGATATTAGAAGGGTAACTGGTACTCAACTCTTGAGATGTTTCAGAAACCAATTATTCTCTCACTCGTGACACAGCTACTTTGTCTATGAAGCAAGGGAGATGAGGAGCTATACACAGGGTGCCTCACTTTATTATGAATCACTGTATGCCTTGTGAAATATTTTACTTTTACAATTCATTATTGTCTAGTTTGTTTCTTTTATGTCACTCACCTAAGTTCAAAGAGTACTATATATATAAATGTATACTGTTTATATATATTAATATATGTAAACATACAAATACATACATATAGAATAAATATACATGAATATATAAATGTATTCATATTTATTATATATTTATAATATATAAAATACATATTTATATTTACTATATATACTTATTGTATATGTAAGTATATATATGTACATATCTTTTGGGGGAGGGAGGCTGGGGAGACTTTTTAAGTATTTTTTAGGGAGCGGGGTGAGGGTGCTGCAGAGGAAATAGATCTGGACAGGTGCTTGAAGAGGGAAGACTGAAAAGGGTTTCAAGCAGGTGAGGATGATATCATCTGCTGCACATTTTTAAGATTCTCTGTTGTAAAAACAAGAAGGCCAAGAGAGAAAGCAGAGATCAGTTAAGGCAGTCGTGTCTGTTAGGGGGTGACTGGGGACAGGAGTATTGTTAGACACAAAATGTACCTGAGATAGAATAAAAACAGATAGTGAAAGAATGTGAAGGGTAAGGAAAAGAGCATTTTAAGTTATCCTGGTCCCCTCCACCTCTCCCCAAGCTGTTGAGACCAACAAAGAAAGCTGACAGGAAGGCCTGCTTCTTCCCACCAGCAAAGATGCCAGCCTGTGGGCTCTGGGCGTGCCCTTGTATTGTGAGCAAGGCTGCTCTTGCTCTATCAGTGCTTGGTCTCCGAAGCTGCCACACCTATAATTCTCTCTGCCTGTTCTCTACTCTCCCCAATCAAGGACTTGTTCCAACAGCCCACATCAGGAACAAACACTGAAAATCCTCTTTTCACTCTAGAAACCAATGGAAATCCTAATTTGTTTGAAAAATTATGTATCATTATTTCCGAACCTCAAATTTGTGTTCTGGCCCACTTCAAATGGATTCTAAAGCTATCATTCCAAGGAAACTGCTCCTTGAATCACTCCCCAAAAGTCCTTCCTCTATTCTAAAGCATTCCACCTCATCAAAATGTGTAGGTTTTCCTCTACTGGTCCCTCCACTGCTTTGCCACCAAGTGGAGAAGCACCGCAAGGCTTGGTCTTGATCCTCCCCTGTGAAACCCAGGCATCCCATCCTAACCAACATCTTTACAAATATCCATCCACATGGGAAGGACATTCTAATCTGCATCTCCAAATTGACCTCTTTGCCACCCAGATTTCTTCAACATTTCACAAGTCCAACTGGTATCCCAATTTTGGATAGTTGCAAGAGGTATTATGTAATTTATCTTATTTTCTAAATGTGACTCATATCAGGTACAATGCAGAGAAAGCCACACAAGTATCCAGACACAGCACAGTCACACAACACTAGGCTTTACCTGTGATGGGAAGCCGGGGCTTCAGTGTGTAGAGCTGGGCAGGAGTCTGATGAGGGTTCATTCCATACCTCAAGGGCAACTGAGACACTCCTTTACTGTACTGCTTCCTGAAGTAATCTGAAATTGCTTCATCATATTGTGCTGTGTGAGTAAATGCCTACAAAAGGTGTAAGCTTTGTGAGACACTAGCAGCAGGGATAAGAGAGTTTTACACACACAGCAAACTGCATACCTGGTTCCTGTGCATGAGACAAACACGACACAAACAACGAATAACTCTACAAATGATCCCTTCCTGTTGTCTTTCATTCTTTTTGGTAGGTTCTATTTTTAACAAAAGAATAGCAGTTCCAAACAAAGCCTTGTTAGGTGATATATCTAAGCAAGAACTGAATACATTTGGTTTGGCAAACACTGCACTCGATAAACATCACTTTTGGGGGGGTATCAGAGACTGAACCAAGGGGTCTTAACCACTGAGTCACATCCTTAGCCCTGTTTATTTTCCATTTTGAGACAGGGTCTCACTAAGTTGCTTAGGGCCTCATTAAATTATTGAGGCTACCCTGGAACTTGCGATCAATCCTCCTGATTTTAGCCTCCCCAAGTCACTGGGATCACAGGCTTGCAACACCATGCCTGGCTCAGATGTAACTTTAGTGCATCACCCACCTTCAAGGCCAACTGGCGTCTCGTCTCCAAGGAGGTGTCCTTACTATCGGAGCTCTGCATCTCTGTGGATACTGCCACATAGTCCTCTGGTTCACACACAACTGTCACTCGGGCATGATTTTTGGCTGCAGCCCTCAGTAAGGTCACTCCACCTTTCAAGAACAACAACAAAAAAATATCTTTATAGTCACTGTACACAAAGTTCTCTTTAATTCTTGACTTAAAAAGGAAAACAAATAAGGAAAAAAATACCTAAATAAAACTCCATACCATAAATAGATAATAAAACAGATAAGTTATAATTATCCCAGAAGATAATCTTGGAGAAGTAACTATCTTTGTTTCATTAATAATGAAAAGAAAATCTCATTAGAATTCAAATAATCCCCTCCTCAGTCAGTCCCCAAAATGATTTCTCTAACTTACCAATATCAATTTGTTCAACAGCCTCCTCAACAGTTACATCTGGAGAAGCCACTGTCTTCACAAAGGGATACAGATTACAGGCAACAACTCTGAAAAGGAGAGAAGCGAGCGTCATCGAAGACTCAGCTTATGTGGTTTACAGCTTGTCTAGGAAGAAGTCAGTACTAGAAACATGATCAAAACCAAAAAAGATCCAAATTACAAACTGTGAGCCTGACATTCAGAGTTCTGAAAAGTTGTGCTAAAAGGTCTACTTGTCCTAGAACTTTGGAGTACAAATGGTGTAGTCAGCTGGAGTTCTGATCTGGTCACACACACTGGTCCCTCCAAGGACCGGTGTCCTGCTTGGGTAACCTCATCAGGCCATCAGAAACTTAAAACACTTCAACAGAAATGGAAAACATCCTCATTTTAGACTGTGATCACTTTTATTAGGATGTTCAAATTTAGATTCATTTACCAATGGGCTGTGCACGGTGATGAAAAACAATAGAACATTCTAAAGGTGAAATACTTGTTTTGCCTTCAGAGCAGTCACAAAAATCATGTTAACAGAAAGGCCAAAAGAATAACTTAAAATGCAGAGATAATTTAAAAATGACTAAGGAAGTAGACTTCCACTTTCTGGACTTCAAATTCCTGTGGGCAGGCTCCTGAGCCAAACATGTTTAAGTAGTGAAAATGATCAAAAACTCTGGGAAAATAGGAGATTGAACCCCCCCCCCAGTTCATTCTATTAAGTCTATTCCCTGATACCAAACCAGATAAACATGTCCCAAGAAAACTACATACCACTACCTCTTATGTATGTTGACACAAAAAAATCCTAACAAACTGAATCCACAAAAATAGAAAAAAATTATACATCATGGCAAGTTGAGTTTAGTCAAAAAAAAAAAAAAGAGTTAAGGGCTGGTGCTGTAGCTCAGGGGTAGAGCGCTTGCCTTACACTGTGAGGTACTGGGTTTGATCTTCAGCATCACATAAAAATAAATAAAGATATTGTGTCCAGCTACAACTAAAAAATATTCTTAAAACAGAAAAAACAGTCAATGTAATGCTAACAGAATAAAAAACAAAAAAATATCTGATCATCTCAATAGATGCACAAAAAAGCACCTGACAAGCCAGGAGCAGTGGCGCATACCTGTAATCCCAGCAGCTCAGGAGGCTGAGGCAGGAGAATTTAGAGTTCAAAGCCAATCTCAACAACTTAGCCAGAACTGTCTCAAAATAAAAAAGTGACAAAGGATGTGGCTCATTGGTTAAGTGCTCCTGAGCTTGAGCCCCAATACTTAAAAAAAAAGTGAAGTTATCTCCACAAACAGATGCCATGATGTTTTATATATTCAGAAAATCCCAAGGAACTCACAAGAAAACCTACTAGCACCAATTAAAAAAAAATGCATGGAGGTTGCAGGATATATGATTAATAGACAAAAAGCAACTGTATACATTAGCAAGGACCAATCAGAAGCTGAAATTCAGAAAACAAACCTACTTACAATAGCATCAAAAAGAATAAAAATATTTAAGAATAAATTTAACAAAAATATAAGACTTGTATACTGAAAAGTACAAAATAATGATGGAACAAAGTGAAGAAAAACTGAAATGAATGAAAAGACATCTCATGTTCATGGGTTGGAAGACTTAATACTGCTGAAATGGCAACATTTCCCAAATCACCCATTGATTTAACACAATCCCATTACAACTACCTTTTTTTGTAGAAATGGACAAGTGTTCCTAAAAACTATGTGGAAATGCAAGTGTCCCTGAATGGGCAATCATTTTTTTCTTTCTAGAACTGGGGATTGAATCTGCAAGTGCTCTGAGCTGTATCTTTAGCCTGGTTTTATTATTTATTTATTTTTTGAGACAGGAACTGGCTAAATTGCCCAGGCTGGAGTGGAACTTGCAATCCTCTTCCCTTAGCATCTTGAGTCTCTGGGATTACAGGCGTGGGCCACTACACCGAGCCCAAAATAATCTTGAATAAGAAAAATAAAGTTGGAAGACTCAGCTGCTGATTTCAAAACACAAGACAGAGCTACAGTAGTGAAGTAGTGTTGGCATAATGGAACATAGAGACAAGCTGACCAAACCCACTCAATGACGATTTAAAAAATCTATTCAACAAATGATGCAGGACATCTCGACAGTCACATGCAAAAGAATAAAGCTGAACCCCTACCTCACACCTATATATAAAAATTAATTTGAAATGAATAAAAGACCTAAGTTTATACCTAAACTAAAAACCATGTAAAGAAAATATACAGGGGCTGAAATGTGAAAAGTCAAAGGTTGAGTGAAGTCACAGGTTGTGTCTCTCATATGTGGAAGGTAAAGAGGAAAAAGAAAAAGAAAGGTGAGGGGATCTCAGGAAAACTGAAGAGATAATAGTAGAGGAAAGGAACCAGGGGAAGAGAGGAGGGGAGAGAAAGATGGACTCTGCAAGGGCTTACAGTGAAGGGAAATAAAGTGGGTGAAGAACATCAGGTTGGGCATATTCTTTGTCTTTGTTCCTTGATGTGTTAAAAGTTCAACTTCGGATTTTTACCTTATGAGATTAAAATCAAGTCTGGCCATGTCAGCATTATCTTCTGGGATATTGCGAGCCAGGATTCCTAATTTAACAAAGTTAAAGAAAGATTAAGTTCAGAAAACAAGAAGGTACTTATTTTAATGTAGTCCCATCAATCAAGTTAAATCCTTTAATGCTCTTAATTATATGAATACAAAATGCAGTTTAAGAGTTATTGAGCAAAAAATAATAGTGAGTATATTTTAAAATCTCTTGGATCAGTACCTAATATACTGTTCTTGAGTAACAAACTGTAAAAACTGTAAAACAAATTTTTACACCAATTGTGTCAAATCCATCACAGTTCAGGTGTTCCCTAAGTCAATGTCTTTTCTGATGATCATTAGCCTTCTAGGTTTTGTTTGCCCAATTTTACTGCAACTGACAAGGTAGCAATATATTATTTATTACCATTTTGGTTTATTTGCATTTAACTGTGTCAGGCAAATGAATAAAGCACTCCAAAAAATATCCTTTAAAAATCAGGTATCTTGGGGGCTAGGGTTGTGGCTCAGTGGTACAGCATTTGCCTATTATGTGTGAAGCACTGGGTTCTATCCTCAATACCCCATAAGAATAAATAAAGATCCATCTACAACTAAAAAAATATTTTTTAAAAAAATCAGGTATCTTCTGATTTTAAAAGTCTATACTTTATACTATAAAAACTAAATATTTTCAGAAACTCCAATAGGAAATACAACACTCTAAATTAGTAGTTATTAAGACAAGAGTAAGAGCAAGCAAAAGTAAACAATCTGAATTAATCATGTAATAAGGTAAGGCAGACTTTAAACAGGTTCTAATGCAGTGTGAAGTTTGACAGCTGATGTGACAAAACCAATATAACTTAACAAGCAGTAATTTTTTTTAAGCTTATGACTTGCTTTCTTTCTCCTTTGTTCTATAAAGTTTTAAAATATTCTTGTAAACCATTGATTGTTTTAAACTGAAAATATCACTTACCCGCATGGACTGCAGGATGCAAGGTTTTCACACGCCCCCCTAACATTTCAGGAAATCCAGTTATCTCAGAGACATCTCTGGAACAGATAAACAGAATATTAGGACTATTTCTGAACTGTCAATAATCTAAACAGCTCCCATCAAGTCTATCGTTTTCATTTCAAGAGATTTTTTTTTCACAGCCTGAATTGAACAAAAAAATTATTCCAGTGTCCTAAGTTTCTCACAATATTCGACTTCTTATTTTTTCGTACCAAGGATTGATTCCAGAGGTGCTAAACCACTGAGCTATATTCTTAGTCCTCCCCGAATTTTTTAAACTTTTTAGACAGGGTCTCACTAATCTACTTAGGGTTTTGCTAAATTGCTGAGGCTGGCTTTGAACCTCTGATTCTCCTGCCTCAACCTCTGGAGTCACTGGGATTCCAGGAGTGCACCACCATGGCCAGGTACATTTCATTTCTTACATAAAATTCTATTAACTTTCCAAACAAATGTTATTCTATTTTCTAACTGAAGTATGTTTGGGGAAAACCAGTATTCTAAAGCACTAATTTTAGATTTTTTTCAGGAATTCAGAAATTGAATCATAAACCATGCTAATTAAATATTAAGAAATAGATTCAACCTGAGAAGCAATTTGGCAGTACCTAATAAGAAGCATTAAAAATATTCTTATCTCAGAAATTAACCAAGTAGAAATAAGAATTAAGTTTTATGATTAAAAAAGCATAAAAGTGGCTTATCAAACAAGTGGAAAAAGAAGCCTGTTCTGCAAAGTGAGGTAAGCCTGACATGGCAAGACATGCCCCAAATCCCAGCTACTCTGGAAACTGATACAAGAGGATCGCAAAGTCAAGGCCAGCCTCAGCAACTTATAGAGGTTCTCAGCAACTTAGTGAGACCCTGTCTCAAAAAAATTAAAATACAATAGGACTGGAGATGAAGCTCAGGAATAGTGTACCTCTGGGTTCAACTCCTCATACCATAAAAAAGGGGGGAAAAGAAGCAGTGTGGGTGTTATACACAACGTCATTAAATACTATGTAAATGTTAAAACTACATAGAAAAATGATAACAGGGATCACAAAATATAAAGGGCAATTTTAAAATATTAACCCACATCAGTTAAGCTGACCTCCAGAAAGCTACACACATAAAAATTCTCTGGCAAAATTATAAATTGTAATGATGTGGGAAAATGCCCATAATATATATAAGCAAGGGGAAAAAAAGGAAGAAGCAAAATTGTATCTTCTGTGTAAGCTATGAAGTAAAGTAAAAGCTTATAAAAACACTGGAAGAAAGACATTAACATGTTGAGAATTATAAGCCTTTTTACTATCTTCTTTACAGATTTCCACACTTTAAAAAATTTTCTGCAATCAACATATATGGCATTTATAGGAAGAAAATAATAAAATTTTAGAACAGCAAATTCTGAAAATAGGATACAGATTCCTGAGTACACTACACAAGAATAAATTTAGTAAATAAAATTCAGTTCTTCCAACTAAAGATTATCACTTAAAACAGAGATAGCAGATTTATGCCTAGAAATAAACATGTGGGGTTAAAAAGCTCGTTATTCCTTTGTACTCAAGAATTTGTCTGTAACACATGTAGTCTTCAGAAACAATTCTCTATTTACTATTGTATACTCTGAAACCTCACCAGTTGACCACACAAGACAACAGTTACCTTTCTGGGAAAGATCTTGGCCTCTTTGCATGCTACATAAACACTCTACCACTGACTTACACACCCAACCCCCCTACAGATTTCTTTGTAACTCAGTTTTCTTACTTGCCTAATAGGGACAATATTACCTATACCAAAAATGTTACTGGGAGGACTATATGAGTTAATAATATACATAAAACAGCCCTCAGGTAGGGCATGGTGGCACATCCCTGTAATCCCAGTGGCCTGCAGGCACAGGAAGGAGGACTACAAATTCAAAGCCAGCCTCAGCAATTTAGAGAGGTTCTCAGCAACTAAGTGAGACTCTAGAGCTCAAAATAAAAAATAAAAAGGGTTGGGGATGTGGCTGGGTAGTTAAGCACCCCTGGGTTCAATCCCTGGTACCAAAAAAACAAATAACAAAAAAACACCCCTCTCACTTGTCTTACTCCATTCAATGAAGTTTATTGTTCTGGGCTCTATGTAAACCATTCATGGAGAACATTCTCACCCTTTAATAGGATGGATACATATCTATCTTCTCAATTAAAAAAAAAAAAAAAGAAAAGCTATCATCATAATGGGGTTATGTGAGGAGTAGGCAGAGACAGAAATAAAAATAACACTGGAAAGTTGATAACTATTTAAACTCGGTAGCACACACATAGAGGTTATTATTACTTTACACATTACACTCATTATGGAATATTTCCATAATATAAGATTTGAAGGAGAAAAAGGTGGGGGCAGATGAGAAGTGACCCCAATTCAGCCCAATGGAAAGAAGACATATGGACTCCATAGTCTCATCCTGCTGCTCTTCAGAAGAATCGACCTGCCAGCTTTCTGTGAATCTCACAGACCTCACATAAGAGAGGAAATGCTTATAAAAACACTGAAAGGAATACATCAACATGTTGAGAATCAGAAGCCACTTTTACTACCTCAGTGATAAGATGTAAAAAGGATTTGAGAAACTCCACGGTGCAGAGGTACACATCTGTAATTCCAGTTACTTGGGAAGCTGAGGCAGGATGATTCCAAGTTTGAGGCCAGCCTGGGAAACCTTAGTGAGACTCTGTCTCAAAATTTTTTTGTAGAAAGTGTGTGTGGTGGGGTAGGAGGCCGTAGGGAGCTGGGAAAGTAGCTCAGTGGTAGAACACCCTTGGTTCAATTCCCAGTACTGGAAAAGGACACAATAATTTTGAGAGAAAGCATTTATTTAATAAAGCTTTCTCTTGGCATCTGAACTTGTACATCTAGGGAGGCTCTGCTCATGCACCACAGAATTACATGAAGAAAAAAGTGGACATGACATGGTCTGGAGGGCCAGAAGTGAACTTTCCACACAGCAACAAAGGCAGTTTTCATCCTTTTTCTAAAATCTCCCTCAGAGGTTGATATGGCCTTCCTCTGAACTCTCACTACAGTTTATGATATCTGTCCTTTTCACTTTCTGCCTTTCAGTGGCCTTCCCTCCTCTCCAGCCATAATGCAAGCTCCTTGAGGTCTGGAATAGGCTCCTGCTGTATCTCCTGGACATCTCCTTCCACTGGTAATAAATGAGCCAATGAATGACTTGTTCTTTCTTTCATTTCATTAGGGGAGGTGCCAAGGAGAAGTAAATGTGATTCTTCAAAATGTAAACAGCTTTATTAAACAGTTAATCACGTGAACCGAGGGAATTATAACTTTTGAGTTCATCGTGCATGATAGATGACCCACCTCAATTAATCTGGGGTTCTGAAATCAGGGCTACCTGGGTTCCAATCATACACCTTACTTGACTCTAGATCTGTTAAGTTACTAAACTTGTGAGGCTCTTTTTCCTCTTTCATGAAGTGGGTGAGGAGTGCACCAACCTTGCAGCGCTACTCAGGATGAGGAGTTTTATTCATGGTTCCTGGATTACATTCATTTCTGGATGGATCACTTTCTGCCTGGACTTACCTTAAAAACTAAATTGTGCCTTACCTGACTGCCAGGCCAGCATCTCTGAGAGCTTTTGCAGTTCCTCCGGAAGCGACCAGATTCAAACCAAGAGACGTTAGGTTTCTGGCAAATTCCACAAGGCCAGTCTTGTCAGAGACACTGAACAAGGCTGAAAGAGAAGGCATTTTTTGCTCACTCCTTGCAGTACGTTACACTGCTTCTCCAAGGCCTGGGGGAGGGAACTCACGCGTGACAAGGCCAGCGTCTGGGCCTACGACAGGCAGGCCCTGCCCCGAAGCCACCCGGGTCGCAAGCTGGCGAGCCCGGGGAAGGCGACGCTGCGCGGGGACAGGCGGGCTCTGGGCACCGATCGCAGCCCACAGAGGGGTCCGCAGCCCAGCCCAGCCCGGCCCGCGGTGGCCGCCCTGCCACAGCCATGGAGGGACCCCGAGCTGCGGAGCAAGCTCGCAGATGGCGCGGCTCCGCGAGGGCCTCACCGAGGTGGCCAGGAGCCATGGCTGCAGCGCCTAGTCCGGGGGAGCGCGGCGGCTGCGGGGACACCACGTGCGGAGGGGGAGGCGCGGCCGGGACGGTCCGGTGCAGGAAGCGGGAGGGCGGGACGGACACGGTCCTGTCACATGACATAAGCCCCGCCCGGGTCCCGCCCAACCTCGGAAGTGCAATTGGAGCCTCGGGCTGAGACCCGAGCAGGGTGGGGCTCCGGGTGGCGCCTCGAGACCCGGAATTTGAACGGGAAGGGTTCCCGCCTCGGATCCCAAAATACCGGCCAGCGACACGACCTGCCGGTGTCCCCGAGAGTGCGGCCACGCCACTGCCTCTGGAGCAAACTCCTGGTGCCCACGGTAGCCTGTCTCCGGAGGCTGGAACGTAGGTCAAAGTGACAACGCACGATGCTGAACACAAGGAACCTCAAGGGACAGTTCTCCAGAGGGGAAAAGTTGGAAAGGATTTTGGCGATCATCTAACAACGCTCCTGTTTCAATGGGTTTGAAAAATGAAGTCGAGGTCTGCTTATTAAGTGACTGACTGGCGAGTGCCCAGATCGGAGTCCAAAAGAAGTGACACTGACATCCATTGGAGTTGGCTTATTTCACTTATAAAATGGCCCGAAATCTGCATAAATAAAGATGCTGTGTTTCTTGCAAATCTGTAAATGTTGTTTTGACCCCAGCCTAGAGGACAGGAATGATAATGGCTAAACGGGGAGGGAAAAAAACCTTAATTCATTTAAAACAGGAAAAGCAAAATTGAACACATTTCGGTTTTTGGTTTTTGTTTTTTCTTTTTGAAATAACACATTTGCTTAAAATAAATACACAAGATAGGCTGTCCACACAAGCCTATTTTAGTATTCTTCATTAGAATTGTATTAAAAATAGTAGCATGCCCTTTTGGGGGATTGGGGGGACGTGTATTGGCGATTGAATCCAGGGAGATTTACCTCTGAGCAACATACCCAGCCCCCACTCTTTTTTTTTTTTTAATTTGAGGCAGATGCTTGCTAAATTGTCCAGGTTAGCCTGGAATTTGCCATCCTGATCCTCCTACCTCCACCTCCCCAATCACTGGGCTTACAAGTGCATGACACTTCACCTGGAGCCTTTTATTCTTAGACCAGAGGCTCACATTAGGTGGAAAGGAGTCTATTTCTTTCCCAGTTTTCTCTTCCTCTAATGCTTCTGGCTGCTGCTTTTAATTCCCAAAATAATTGATTATTGGCTAGCATAAAGGTTTATTTATTTATTTAGCACTGGGGATTGAACTCAGGGACTTTTTACCACTGACCTACATCCCCATCTCCAGTCCTTTATTTCATTTTTTAAATTTCTGAGGCTGGCCATGAATTTGTGATCCTCTTGCCTGAGCTTCCTAAAATCCTGGGATTACATGCCCGCTTCACCATACCTGGCAAGAATTCTATTTTCAACCTCTAAATTTGTTTGACTCCTTATTCTGAATTTTCCAAACATTTCAAAGAGAAATGTATTAAGATTACTGCAGTACCTTCAGAGTGTGGTATTTTTCCCCCTTTCTTTTTGGTTTTTGTGTGCCAACTTTGAAATTTAAAAGACAAGATCTGTCACCAAGGAATAGAACTATAGACCAATATTCCTGATGAACTGAGATGAAAAAATACTTAATAAAATATTAGCAGATCGTGTTTGGCAACATATTAAGAAGATTATACACCATGACCAAGTTGGTTTATTCCAGAGATGCAAGGATTGTTTAATATATGCAAATCAATAAATATAATCCATTAAATAAATAAAATTAAGAACAAAAATCACTTAGTCATCTAAATAGATCAGAGAAGGTCTTTGACAAAATACAGTACCCATTTATTATAAATAACACTGAAAAAACTAGGAATAGAAGGAACCTATCTCAACATTTGTATAAATTCAAATCCAAAACCAAGCTCAGGGTAAATGAGGAAAAACTGAAAGCGTTTTCTTTAAAATCTGGGACAAAAAATGGACAGCCACTCTCACCACTCCTATTTAATAATATAGTGCTAGAAATACCAGCCAGAGCAATTAGGTAAGAGAAGGAAATAAAAGGGATAAAAATAGGAAGGGTAGAAGTCAAATTATCACTGTTTACAGATAATATGCTCCTATACCTAGAAGATCCAAAGAACTCCATTAAAAGACTACTAGAGTTAGTATATAAATTTGGCAAAGTAGCAGGTTACAAAATCAACATTAAAAAATCAATAACTTCCCTATATACCAACAATGAATCTGCTGAGAAAAAAAATCATGAAAACAATTCCATTCCATTCACAGTAGCCTGGTGGAGGCAGGGGAACAACTAGAAATAAATCTAACCGAGGAGTTGAGAGATCTCTATAATGAAAAATATAGAACACGAAGAAAGAAATTGAAGAAGCCCTCAGAAGATGGAAAGACCTCCCATGTTCATGGATAAGCAGAATTAATGTTGCTAAAATGGCCACACTACCAAAAGCAATACACAGATTCAATACAATTCCCATCAAAATACCCATGACACTCTTCACAGAACAAGAAAAAAGAGTCCTAAAATTCATTGGGAAGAATAAAAGACCCATAATAGCCAAAGCAATTCTATGCCAAAAAAGCAATGCTGGACATCACAGTAGCTGACTTTAAATTATACTACAGAGTTACAGTAACAAAAATTGCATGGTAGTGGCATAAAAACAAGATACATACACCAGTGGTACAGAATAGAAGACACAGATACAAACCCACACAGATATAGTCACTGATCCTTGACAAAAGTGCCCAAAGCATACACTGGAGAAAAGACAGCCATTTAATAAATGGTGCTGGGACAACTGGTTATCCATATGTAGAAGAATGAAACTAGACCTTTAGCTCTCATCCTGCACAAAAATCAACTCAAAATCGATCAGACATAGGAATTAGATCAGAAACTATATAACTCTGAAGAAAATGTAAGATCAACATTCTAGCATATAGGCACAGGAAATGACTTTCTCAATAGAACTCCTAAAGCTCAGGAAATAATACCAAGAGTTAGTAAATGGGATGACATCAAATTAAAAGGCTTATGCATAGCAAAGGAAACAAGAATGTGAAGGGAAACTACAGAATGGAAGAAAATCTTTGTTAGCCTATTCTACTGACAGAGTTAAAGATTAAGATACAGAATACATAAAGAACTCAAAAAACTTTACACCAAAAAATCAAATAACCCAATTAATAAGTGGGCAAATGAATTAAACAGACACTTCTCAAAAGAAAAAATACAAATGGCCAACAAAGATATTTAAAAATGTTCAACATCATTAGCAATTAGAGAAATCCAAATCAAAACTATACTGAGATTTCATCTCACACCAGTCAGAATGGCAGTCATCAAGAATACAAATAATAAAAAATGCAGGAGAGGATGTGGAAAAAAAGGAACACTTTTACACTCTTGGTGGCATGTTAGATTGTACAACCAATATGAAAATCAGTATGGAGTTTCCTTAAAAAGTTAGGCATGGAACCACCGTATCACCCAGCTGTACCACTCCTCACTATTTATCCTGAAGAACTGATGTCATCATGCTACAGTGATGTATGCATACCCAAGTTAATAGCAGCACAATTCACAATAGTCAAACTATGGAAGCAGCCTAGGTGTCCATCAACAGATGAATGGATAAAGAAATGTGGTGTATATACACAATAGTGTTTTATTCAGCCATAAAGAAAAATGAAATTATGTCATTTGCAGGAAAATGATTGGAACTAGAGACCACAATGTTAAACAGAATAAGGCAAATTCAGAAGGTTAAGAGTCATATGTTTTCTCTCATATGAGGAAGCTTGAGAGGAAAGGAAAAAGAAAGATGGAGACAGATCTCATGAAAATCAAAGGGGGATCAGTAGAGGTAAAGAACTAGGTGTGGAGGGTGAAAGTGCTAGAAGTGATATTGGTCAAACTATATTGTTACATTGCATATTGTGAGCATGTATGAATATGTAACCAACAATTCCATTTGTATGTACAACTCTAATACACCAGCAAAAAATGTGGGGAAAAATAGATATCAAATTTTTAAAAAGACAAGATTTGTAGATAATAATAAAGGAAATTTTCCTGGTCAGTCACCATTAGGTTTCTATAGGAAATAAAATGTGGAAGAAGGAGAAAACAATGCTGAGATCTACTGATAAGAAGAAATAAACAAGCCAGGACATTGGCCCATCCCTATAATCCTAGTGGTTAAGGAGGCTGAGGCAGGAGGCTGAGGCAGGAGGATCACAAGTTCAAAGCTAGCCTCAGCAACTTAGAGAGACCGTACACAATTTAGTGAGATCCTGTTTTAGAATAAAGAAATAAAAAGGGTTGGGGATGTGGCTCAGTGACTAGCCACTATGAGTTCAATCCCTGGTATAAAGAAAGAAAGAAAGGAAGAAAGGAAGAAAGAAAGCAAAAAGAAACAGTGCTTGGATACTAGGCATTTTCCCTTTATGTAAATTACAAATTACTATTCAGTTCAATAAATATTTATGAAACCCTTTCTGCCCTAGTGGCAGAAATACAGTGTCAAGAAGACTGAAACACCAAATTGCTATCTTAAAGGAGCTCTGGGTGGAATCAAAGTGAGGACTTATAGTTAGATACCAATAGAAAGTACTAGTGGAAAGAAAAAAGAAGGCATTAAACTGGCTTTTTAGTGGCCCTTTGGTTACAGAGCAAGACACATTTCTTTCATTTAAAGACATTTCTATGATTGCCAGGCCTGGTGGTGCATTCCTGTTATCCAGGATCCTTCAAGGCTGAGGTAGCAAGATGGAAAGTTATAGGCCAGCCTGGGGAATTTAGTAACATCCTCAGCAACTTGGTAAGACCCTGTCTCAAAATAAAATGGACTGGGGATATAGCTCAGTAGTTCCCAGTACAAAACAAACAGAAACTCTTTTTGGTGCCAGGGATTAAATCCCAGCCCTTTTTATTTTTATTTTGAGACAAGCTCTCAGTAAATTTCTAAGGGCCTCACTAAGTTGCTGAAGCCAGCCTTGAACTTTCAATCCTCCTGGCTTAGCCTGCTGAATCACTGGGATTACAGGCATGTACTACCACGCCTGGCTCAAAACAATGTTTTTAAAATAAAGAATAAATAAATAAATGATACATTTCTAAAAATAGAGCATATTTCCTATGATTAATTCTCCCATCGTTTTAGAATCCAAACTTGACAGTTTCTCCATATGTTAATGGAAAGAAGAGTAAATAAGTTTTTTACTAGCTCTGTGATCCCAGACAAGACCCTGAATCTTTAGAGGCCCTTATTGCCTTACTTGAAAATGTGGACATAATATTTGCTCTGTATTCCTCACCATAGTGTAAGAACTAAATTAATTAATCTTTTGAAAGAACAAACAGTAAAATTACTAATAAAAATAATGCAGAAGTGTAATTTCCAGTCAGGTGCTGTGATGTGTGCCTATAATCTCAGTAATTTGGGAGGCTAAGGCAGGAGGAATACAATTTTCTTTTTAATTTAAAAAAATAATCAGGGCTGGAGATGTAGGTCAGTGATAAAGCACCTCTGGGATCAATCTCCAGCCAAAAACCCAAAAAACCAAAAAAGGTCTAATTTCCTTCTTGGTTCATTCTCTTGATGCAGTTAACTAATTGGGTATCTTTTCAAGCTTCAGAACATGCCCTTAAAGATGCCAGACATAACTGGGCCCAGGCCTACAATCCCAGCTACTTGGGAGGCTAAGGCATGGGGATTGCAAGTTCGAGGTGAGCAAGAGCAAATTAGTGAGATCCTGTCTCAAAATAAAATTAAAAAGGGGATGGGAATGTAACCCAATGTTACCCAGCATACACAAGCAAGCATTCCCACGAAGACACGGGTTCATCATCCACCACCAGCATTGCTGTTTCAGACAGAAAAAAAAAGTATATGCACTATAATAATTATGTATCTATTTTTTTCTTACATACCCCTCCCAAAGGAAGGGTGTGAAGTTATAGTACTGTGCTTAAAATTTAAAATATATATATTTTAAATATATATATATATTTAAATAAAATATATATATATATATATATATATATATTCCTTGAATGTGGTATAATCTGTTTTTGCTTCCATGTCATTAGGTTCCTTGTATAAACTTACTACTTCTTCCAAAATGTGTCCATGTCACTCCCAAATCTGGGATCACCTGCTAGACTCTAAAGACTAATAAAGCTGCTCTGTCTTGGGTCAACATGCTTCAGGGATGTGTCACTCAAATGGGTATCACAAGAAATGACTCCCCAGCGCCTGGAGTATTGGATGGTTACTATAGTAAGTATCTCCTATAAAATCCTTCTCTATTAGAGAATGTTAATATATTGAGATGTATTAAGAAACTTGAGTATTTCCTCAAAGGTCCTGAAGATGTTTGGAAATAGTATAAAGAATGAATTAGAATAGCTGGAACTAGATAAACCAGGGAGGAAGATTTTGTATGTACCCACTGTGAAGCTGAAGTTTTATGAAGAAGGCATGTTAGGTCTGTGTTTTCAATTCTGCGAATATTTCAGTGCAGTCAACATAGGGGTATTAAAATAGGTTGGAAATTACAATCTAAAGTTTCTATTTATTATATCATTAATAATTATTCATTATATCATGTTATACTTATATAATAATTTTATTGTATAATTATATAAAGAATAATTATAAAACTATAATGTTGTATGTAACAAAAATAATATAACTATATAACATGATTATAACATAATCATGTTTTATATTATATACTATATTCAAGTTTTTATAGGTGTTCCTTATCTGGACAATTGTACAAAATGGATTAAAGACCCTGCAAATTATTGGACTTTGAGTAGAAGATGGTGATTGCAGAAAGATAGAATGTTGTGTGTTTACAGCCAAGATTTTAGTGGACTGTATTAAGCCCTTTAGAAAAATAACCATTTATTTTTGTATCTGACTGAGCATTCTGTGATGAGGAAGTAAACCTCTTGGGATGTATGATATTAAGCCTAGCATTAAATCTAAAACTAAGAATGCTATAAAACAGCCTGATGTGGGGGTACGTGCCTGTCATTCCAGCTACTTCTGAGGCAGAAGCAGGAAGAGCTCAATTTAGAGGCTGGCCTCAGCAATTTAGCAAGATCCTGTCTGAAAATTTAGAAAGGGTTGGGTTGTCCCTGAAAGGCAGGATGTCCCTGGGTTCAATTGCTAGTGCAAATTTAAACAAAAAACAAAAAACAACAACAAAACTGTGATATCTCTGTGTTTTGGCTATAAAATTCATGTAACCTCTTTTTCTCTTTCACTATCTTTTATTGCTCTATTTTTTCTTTTTCTTTTTTTTAAAGCAGAGTTGCTATGTTTTTTTTTTTTTTTTTTTTGGAACTGGGAATTAACCACTGGGCCACATTCCTAGCCCTTTCAATTTTATATTTTGAGACAGAGTCTCACTAAATTGCTTAGAGCCTGCTAAATTGATGAAGCTGGCCTTAAACTTGTGACCTTGCTGCCTCAGCCTTCTGACTTGCTGGGATTATCGACATGTACTTCACATAGTCTTAACTAAAGATCTGAGAACATGGAAAAGAAGAAATCGATGTGAGATAAAAATCAGGTAAAATCAATATGACACGGGGATTGACTGGATATGAGAAATATTGACAAAAAAATAAAGATACATTCATCATTTCTAGCTTGCTCAGATGAGTAGCTGATAGGGCAAATAACCAATTGAATTTCTACCTATTGATGTGGAAGTTTAGATAATGGATGGACACAGTTAAAAATCATATAGAAAGTCAATGAAATTACAAATGCAAATTGGTAATGGAAGTGAGACTCAAGGTAAATAAATTTGGAAAGTTAATGACACTGAAGCTGTAGGTGAAGCCTGGAAGAAGATTAGCTCGCTTCATTAGGCCTAGCAAATAGACTGAACCAAAAAGATGGCCCAAGAAAGGAAATTTGTTCAAAAAGTATTTAATGTGGTGGGTGTGTATGTGTATTTTAACTAGTAAGACTTCAAATAATCAAAGTGAGGTGTGATGGCACATTGAGCTACTTGGAAGTTGGAGGCAAGAGGATCTCACATTCAAAGGGCAACTTAGTGAGATCCTGTCTCAAAATTAAATTAAAAAGAGAGGGCTGGGAATGTAGCTCAATGGTAAAGGCTTACCTGGCATGCCTGAGGCCCTGGGTGCAATATCCAGTATTTCATATAATTCATCTGGGGGTTGGAGTAATAAAAATGATATTCTAGCAGGTGTTTATATAATGATTATTTTTTGAGAACATCACATATTCATTCACTTATGGATTCATTTTTTTAAAAAAAATATTATTCTTTGCAAGGCCTTTAGCACTTTAAATGAGACCCTGCCACAAAATAAAATTAAAAAGCGTTAATATTACCAGCAGGAGCCACAATCATGTCTGAGTTCCACAGAGTTGAAGAATGAACACCACTAATGCCAAGGTAAGCAAGAAGCACTTTTATTAAAATAAATGTGAGCCCAGTGCGGTGGCAAATGACTGTAATCCCAGCAGCTGGGTAGGCTGAGGCAGGAGGATCACAAGTTCAAAGACAGCCTCAGCAACTTAATGAGGCCCTAGGCAATTTAGCAGGACCCTGTCCCAAGATGAAAAAAAGGTAGGGGGAGTGTGGCTCAGTGGTTAAGCACCCCTGGGTTCTATTCCTGTATCAAAAAAAAGGGGGGGGGCTCAGAACTCCTGGTGCAGAGAGCCCGTGTGGGGGAGGGGCAAGAGTGCTGTGCAGCCTTACAGTCTTACAGTATTCTTTCTTTTAAAGAGGAAGTTAACAGGCTGCTCCTGATTGGCTCCTTACTGTTGCTAGGGCTGTGTGCTTTACTGATTGATCCCTGATATTTCAACTGTTCTACTGCTTTCTGAGAAATGGAAACTTTTCTACAACATAGCCAAAGTGTTTTAAGATAGCTGTTCTCTTGCTTTGTTGTCCTCTTGTTAACCTCTCTTTGCCCTTTTCCCTATTCTCAACTACCTGCCCTTTTTCTATCTCACTAAGGATGTAGCTTGGCGGTAGTGTCACTGGATTCAATCCTCAGTACCAGGGAAAAAAAAAAAAAAAGAAAAAAAATATTGATGGCCTGCTATGTGTGTCCATGGCAACGTGGACCAAATAAAAATCCCTGCCCTCAGGGTATCTACAGTCAGGAGGAGACAGAGGATAGTCAAAACAAATGCATAAAATAAAGCAGAGAACAGGGTCAGGGCAGAAGGGAGCTACAATTTTAATTAGGCTTTCCAGTAGGAATCTCTGTTAATAAGGTACTTTTGAGTAAGAACTGACAGTTGAGGGGAGTGGGGAAAGTAGCAAGCCACAGGGTGTTTGGAAGAGAATGTTCCAGCAGAGAATACCAAGAGCAAATCCCTACTTAGGCCGTATCTAAATGCAGAATGGCTGCAACACAGAGCAAGACTAGGGAAGGGGAAGTGAACGTGGGCAGTGGGATTGGACTGGGCCTGAAGGGCCAGTTGTAACGACTGGTTACTCTGAATGAGAAAGGAAGCCTTTGGAGAACTGAACCCTCCAAGCCCACCTGGCCCCTGGTGCTGGGGATAGAACCTGGGTCCTTGTGCTTCCTAGGCCAGTGTTCTACCACTGAGCTATGGCCCAGGCCCTTCCATCAGAAGTTATGGAAGGTAAATGAATTCCAGATATATTTTGAAGGGAGAGCCAACAAGATTAACTGATAAATTGGAAGTGAAGTGTGAGAGGAAGAGAGGAAGAAAGGATAACTAACTGGTTGCAAAACCAGAAGAGTAGACATCAGTTAAAATTGGGAAGGACACACATGTAGCAGTCATGGAAAATGTTGGAACATTAGATGCCTACTAGCCTGTGTGTCAAGTGCTGCTGATAAATGAATTATGAGGAGAACTGAGAGCCATCATTAGATGTTGGAATGCCCTTTTGAGGATTTAGGGAAGTGGTAGGGACAAGGGTCTAGTTGGAATGGGGGAGAAGGAAGGAATCAGAAATGTGGAATCAAGATAACTCAAGATTTGTCAGCCTCAGCTCTATTGACATTTGGGAACCAATAATTCTTTTTTGTGGATCCTGTCATGCATTTTGAGATGTTTAGCAAGACTAAACCAGGGCTTCATTCCAGCATGGTGGTGCATGTCGGTAATCCCAGCAACTCCGTAGGCTGAGGCAGGAGGAACAAAAGTTCGAGGCCAGCCTTAGACACTTAGCGAGATCTTGTCTCAAAAATATAAAAAGGGATGAGGGGGTAGGACAGGGGAAGAGCCTGTGTTGGATCCTCAGTACAAACACAAACAAACCAACAAACCAGGGCTTTTACCTACTAGAAGTCAGTAGCATCTCTTCTCCATTGGTGACAACCAGAAATCTCTCCAGACATTGCCAAATGTCTCCTGGGGAGCAAAATGTTCCCCAGTTGAGGACCACCTCTCTGAAAAGAGCAGCAGGGACAAGGGACAGTAGCTATTGATAGGAGCAGGTTCAGAGAGGTTACTGAAGATTTGTTTTGTTTTAATCAGGTAGAATAAATAATCATATCAGTATGTGGATAGGACTGATTCAGTAAAGAAGAGGAACCCTAACAATAAAGACAAATTAAAGTTTATCATAGAGGAACCTATCTAGACAGTGTGGGTGAGGTGGGGCAAACTTGTTGAAGGAAGTAATTTTTGAACTGGTAACTTTCAAAACAGCAACACGTGGGACTGAAGAGAATATTTTAGGAATTGAAATCAATATGTGCAGAGGCCAAAAGGAAGAATACAGTGAATGGAAGAGCTAAGAGCAGCCTTGTGTATCCCAAGTGTAGAAAGTGAGAGAAGCAATGTAACTAGGATATTGGAAGGAGGCTATTCAAATAGGGCCCCGAGGATTTCAGTCTTAATTCTGAGAGCATGGTAAACCACTAAGGAGTTTTAAGCACGTGATTAACAACAGATTTGCTTTAAAAACAAAGTGCAAAAAATCGTTTCTGTGCTTGGAAGGAAGCAGAGAGAATATAGGAAAGGATTGCAAGAGAAAATGATGGTATTTGGGGTTAGGGTGATGATCATAGTGCTAGAGAAAAGTAGAAGGATTCCAGTGAATGGTTTAGAAGCAGAATCTACAGGATCAGTGAATGATAGGATATGGTGAGTGTGGGTGAAGGAAGAGTCATAGCTAACGCCATTTTTCTCTTTTGAGAAATTGCCATTCACTATGATAGAAACCTGGAAAAGGGGTAGGTAAAGGATGGTGGGAGATAAAGACCTCCCTTTGGGCACTTTAAATCAGAGGTAGCTGTGAAACTTGTTAGGGGCGATGACTTAGCTACATATTTTCCTGGACCAATACTGTCCTCTTGTTCCACTGGTAGTAGCAGAATCTCCTTGATTGAGGTGACATGGACAAGTGGTTTACAGAGGGAGAGGTGAGTTTAAGGCCACATCCTAGGAGTAGCTCAGGATATCACGAATGCCAAAGGCAGAGGGTAAAAATGCAGGCAAATGTTTTTGGTATTGTTTGGAGGCAATACCACACCCAAAGAGTGACCACTGTAGTTAGCAATGTTGTCATCGTCAAGGTCATTGGTGGCACCAGTAAGACCAGCTTGAGTGGAGTGTTAGCGGCAGAAGCCAAACTAGAGGAAGATTGCCAGGCAGTCTTCAGACCCATCTGAGGTTGTTGGTGATGAGTGGAATTGTCCTCCGGAGGCTCAGTGGTCCTGGTACAGACACACAAAGGCAGATGGCTCTATTCATTCAGGATTAGGGTTCTGCATGAGACGGAGGGGAAAAGAGAGCCAAGGGATTTCAGGATTTGAGCGAGTGTGATTGACTTGATGGGCTAGGAGAACTAAGCAGGAGAGGGAGGAAGTAAAAAGCAAGAGGAGAGATGTCAGCCTGGAGGATGAAGAGAAATTATGAACTATGGCAAACTGAGAAGAGGGGAGCTGTTTTAGAGAGAAGGTGATTTAGGGGTAGAGCAGGCTGATCCCAGGAGTGGGAAGCTGAGGTGGAGTGCATGGAGGTTATGGGTGTGCCCTGGACACTGTCACGGTACGTTTCCTGTCCCAGGGTACTTGTTAACAGGACCAAATTCTACTTTCCAACGGGTTCTTATTTGAACAATAACTTACATGGTTCAAGTGGAGTTTTTGTTGATAATAATAATTTCACGAACAAAATATAACTCGGTATGAAATACTAATTCTAGGAATATATTAAGTAGGCATTTCTCAAAAACAATTCTAATGTATTATGTCCAGATGTTGGTATCAAATTTAAGATTTTGAAGTATGTTTTTAATTTTGGTATTATTCTAGTTTCCCCCAGGCCTTTAAAGAACTTAAAGTCAAATTATCAGTATTTAATGACCTTCACTATAGTACTTGATTAATTTTGTTATTATCATGATGTTGGTGTTGGGGATTGAACCCAGGGCCTCACGCATGCCAAGAATACTTGATAATTGAAGCTTCAGCTACTGTGTTGTGTCTGTATAATGTACATTCTGGACAAAGACTTTTTCTCTCTCCCTCTTCTTTATTTTATTTTATTTTTTTTTTCTGGTATTAGGGATTGAACCTGAGGTACATAACCACAAAGCCACATCTCCATCCCTTTTTAATTTTTCTTTTGAGGCAGGGTCTTGCTAAGTTGCTTAGGTCCTTGCTAAATCTCTGAGACTGGCCTTGAACTCTTGATCCTCTTATCTCAACCTCACTCAGATTATAGGTGTGCACACCATGCTCAGTCTGGGCAAAGATTTTTTTTTTAAAAAAGAGTCTTCAACTTTGCTTTCTAAGCTGAAGGTCTTTTGCCAACCTTGCACCAAGTAGGCCAGTTCTTCCCTGGGACCAGGGCCCTGCTTTTCCCTCTGTTGCTCTCACTATTTCATTCTTCCCTGACATAAACTACCTGGATTTTCAGATATTTGCTAATGCCAACATCTCCCTGGCCAGCCCCACTAAACTGTTGGGATCTTCTGTCACTTATCTTGTGTCAACCCTTTGTCACAGGTGTGGTTAGAGGTTACTACTTAACTCTAGCTTCTATCGTGTTTCACACCTGGCTGAAGAGCCACTCTCAATATTAATAGTTGGTTCTTCTTCCTCAGCTCCCAGACCCCTGCTACCTGGGTTTCTACAAATCAAATACCAGAATGGACTGATCCCAACATAAACCAACAATTCTTATGCTGTCTTTCCATCGAAAGGCTCTTAGACCCAAATTCTTAGAGACAGTGGGTTAGCTTTCCTGGAGATTCATCTGAAGTCAAAAGATTTATTAAGCTAAGTGTAGTGGCAGGCACCTGTAATCCTCACTACTCAGGATGAGTAGGAATTTGAGGATATACAGAAAACACTGAATCACAAAAGAAAATCGCTCATGAATGGTTGGAATGCAAAATAAGCAGCTGGTGGGCAACCAATGCCATTTTCTTGTGCCTGTGTCCTTGCTGATTCACTAAAAAAAAAAAAAAAAAAGAAGAAAAAAAATCAATATGAGCCATCTGGAGGAAATCCTCCTTCAGGGAGACTTTGGTGACTGAGAAATGACCCTCATTGTAACAGTAAGATGTATGCACTGGATAGAGATTTGAGATGCTAATGAGACAGGCAATATAAGTGTGCATGTGTGGGGAAAATTGCTGTGAAACTGCACAACCCTGCCCTGACTCCTCCTCTCTCCAGCCTCCTAGCAACTCTATAGAAATTCAAACCACAGACCAAGATGGTGTGACTCACTCTCTCAGATGGATGCTTCCATCCTAGACTGTGTATTGTTCCTTTATGCTAAATCTCTTGCTGTTACTCAGATATCTGGCATGTCCTTAAATTTCTTTACACAACATGGTCAAGAACATGGACAGTCCAAGGAATGGCCCCCTGTGCTGTTGGAGAATTCCCTGAACCCTTGTGTGATGAAAGGAAGGCTGAAGCAGGAGGATTGTAAGTTCAAAGCCAGCCTGGAATAACTGAGTGAGACCTGTCTCCAAATATAAATAAATAAACATATAAATAAGGTCTGGGGATGTACCCTAATGGTGGTGTGCTCACTTATCATATGCAAGGCCCTGGATCAATCTCCAGTACCACAAAAATTTATTTATTTATTTATTTATTGAGCCCTATGGAAACTAGCAAGAAAGAGACCAAGTCCTGGGATAAGTTTTGCCACAAGTTTAGGTAGTAGTTGAAAAATGTCCACCAGACCTAACAGATAAGCACATTTTTATAATGAAAAATTCAGGAAAGAATGCATAAATTGTTTACACTGAACTTGGGGGTGGGAAAACTTGAGGTGGGAAGAGTTTTGAATAGGAAGGCAGTCCATAGAAGACTTGTTGCTTCTGGATTTTGTGGGGTTAATAGCTTGGAAAGTTTATATGTAAATATCGGGCAGTAGCACCTGGAGGTCAGCCATCGAGGGGGTTTTAAATAGAATTTTAACACATATTCAGGAATCTGAAACCGACTTTTTATTTATTTATTTATTTGTTTGTTTATTTATTTATTTATATTTTGCCAGTACCTGTTAATTGATTAATTTTTCCGATCTCTTCCCCAGTTCTACTCTTCTACCTTTGTAATTGAATTTAGGACATTTCAGAATTTTTCTTCTATCAGGGCTTCTTTTGATATCTATCTATCTTACCTATCTATCTATCTATCTATGTAGATTGATAGATATTATGTTTTTTTGGAGGGGGATGCTGGGGATTGAACACAGGGGCACATTATCTTTGAGCTAATTCCCAGTCATTTTTATTTTTTATTTTGAGACAGGATTTTGCTAAGTTGCTGAGGTTACCTTAAACTTTCGAAGCCCTGACTTGGGCTCCGGAGACAGGTGTGGGCCATCCCACTGGTTATTTATTGGTGCTTGACCGCTCCATCCTGACATGGTAGATGGATTCTTTTCTCTCCTTTGATCCTCGAGCTTACTTTAATTATACCACCTGTGTCTTTGTACTGCACTCATTTTCTTATAAAGATGTCTACACTATTATATCAAATTCTTCTTTATGGGCAGGAAATATGTCTTATTTCTGTTTGCTAAAAACCTAATATAATAATTAGTAGATAACTTACACTAGCGGTAGAGGATAATAAGATCTGTCTCTACTACTTTCTGCTCCTAGTCTTTGTCACTTCAAATTCCTGAACACTAGCATTCATTCACAGAGAAGTTGGCACCTGGTTAACAGTCTTTTTTTTCTGCCTCAGTTTCTTTGATTTTTCTTGGTGAAGTCAGTTTGCCCATTTAATGATATGTTCAGTACCCTAACTTCTTAGTACTTTGTTTCCCAGAATGAAAAAGGCACTAAAAAACTTCACAGCAGTACCAATTTATGGGCATCATTTCTCAAAATTGTCCCTGAGATATTCTAACGTATTATTAGAACTAGAATTCCATGGCTCTGTTATCCCAGCTACTCAGGAAGCTGAGGCAAGTGGTTTGCAAGTATGAGGCCAGCATGGGCAGCTTAGAGAGACCCTGTCTCAAAAAAAGGGGGGGGCTATAGCTCAGAAATAGAGTGCTTGCCTATTGTGACTGAGGCTCTAGGTTTGATCCCTAGTAGTATCAAAAAATAAATAAAAATAAAAGGTAAAACTGTGTTACTTTTCACTTTTCCAGCCATCATCAGAAGTGAATAAACATGAACTTTACTGTCCAAACCAGAACAACTATGACAATCTTTAACTTCTAATTGTATTGTTTAGTCCATTCATATTTAATGGGCTCTTTGATATATTTAAATCCATGTCTGACATCCTTCTTCTTCTCTTTTTTTTCTTGTATGTTTCATGTCTTTCTCCTTCTTCTGTACAAATGATCTATTTTCCAAGAAACTTTTCCTATTTCTTAGAAAGGGGCTCAAGGAAGAAGCAATACCTTTCTTTCCGCTGGATGTGATTCTAGGAAGCAAGGCAGCCATCCTTTAGCTCTGAGAGAATCACCTGAGGCTGAAGAATGATGAGGGGATCCTGGGGCTTGGATGCCATCAGGAAGTCTCTGAATTAATCTAGTCCTGAGCTGCCCTACCTCCCAGCTTCTCGTTATTTCAGTAATCAGTATCACTTTTGCTTAAGGCAGTGGATCTGGAATCTTGCACACAAGTTGTTTAAAACACTCTAAAGACCTAAAAATAAATAAATGTATTTGTTTCAGAAAGAGACTAGCAAAGGATAAGATGGACCTGCCTTGAACTGTTAGAGCCTGTTCTCTGTCATGGTAGCCATTAGTCACATCTACTGACCCCTTGAACTGTAGCTAGACTGAACTGAGAAGTTCTGGAAGATACAATAAACTCCAGATTTTTGTTTATTAATATGTTTGTTCATTTCTGTCAGTGCTGGGAAATGAACCCAAAGCCTTGCCCATGCTAGGCAAGCATTCTCCACTGAGCTACATCCCACCTTGTACGTTTTATTTTGCTAAATTTCCCAGGCTGGCCTCAAACTTGCAACCCCCCTGCCTCATCCTCCTGAGTTGCTGGGATTTCTGGCATGTGTCACCCTACCCAGCTACTGTCATTCTTTCAAGTAGAGGGAGAGTCACTGGGAATGCATTGCAAGAACAAAGGCCATGTGAGGACACAATGAGAAGGGAGCCATCTTCGAGCCAAGGTGAGAGAGGTTCGGAGAGTCCAAACCTGCCAACACCTTGACCTTGGACTTCTATTCTCCAGAACTGTGAGAAAGTCATTTTCTCCTTTCAGGCACCTAGCATGTGGGCTTTTGTTACACCAGCCTTTGTAAAACTCTGGTAAAACTACAGTTGATAGAGACTCTCCTTGCATTTCTACGTCCATCTCTGAGGAGGTGGGTAAACCATGCCCTTGCCTTCGTGCTTGATGACTTTTTAGTGATTACCATGCATAAGTATGGTTTTTCATAGGTTTGCTCCCCAAAATGTCCATTTTATAATTTTAAAAATAAAATAGTTGAATATTTTACACACACACACACACACACACACACAAACGTATACCATGCTGAATATCTGGAAAAGTAAATTTCCCAACTTAAAGATAAAAGATCCCCACTTACCTGCATTAATTTTGAAGTAAATGATTTATAAGGATTTATATTAATTTTATATAACTTTATTCAACCAAATACATTATACTGATGTCTAGCAATGTGGATATGCCCATTACAAATGTTTAGCTATTTTAATGCCCACATTCCCATTATAAATACAGAGCTAACAATAATATATCATTTACTACCCACAGCACACTGTTCTCTACACTTTATCTAGATGAACTCATTTAATCGATGTACTTTCTCAGAATTTATTTGTTAAAAAAAAAATCAAATCTTTAATAATGCATCATACTTTCAAAACTTAAAACCAATATCCTAAGCATTTGGAAAGACAAGTTCAACCTGGGAGGTTAAGCTAAGATCTTCAATCTAATATTTGGAAAAGTTCCATATAAAAATCAATAGCAAAAGAAAAATAAGAGCATAATAAAATACTTGGTTGTTTTCCATGGAGCAAAAAGCATGTCGTTCTTCAAAAGTAGAGAAAAGACTCCATATGATCATTTATAAGATGAAACACGATTGTCATCTGTCTTGTTTCCTTTCCCTGCAAAGAATCTAACAGGGGATTAAGATTAACTGTTAGATCCAAGAGACCAGACTGCATGTGTTTGTTATTGAACCTGGATGTCAAAAGATCTTTCAAACAGAAGCATACTTTGGGAATAGCATAAGTATATTTTTTCATCATATTTTATCATTAAATATTAAGGGATATCAAGTGTAAATAAATATTTTTTAAGTTCAAGTGTTTTTTTAAAAAATTTAGTTTTGTAGATGAACACAATGCCTTTATTTTATATATTTATTTTTATGTGGTGCTGAGGATTAAACCCTGTGCCTCACCCATGCTAGGCAAGCATCTTTGCCACTGAGCCACAACCCCAGCCCCTTAAGTTCAAGTTTTTTGAAACCCCCCAAAATAATCTACTTGAGCTCTTTAATGCTGATTTTCCAATCCATGTTTAAGAAATGTGTCTATTTATTTAATTTTTTTGCATTGATTCAGCCCAGATATGAATAGCAGGAGAGTTCAGAGCAAGGACTATGGCCCTCAAGTATTGTGATAAAGAATAAGTATACTTTTTGCCCTCAGAGGAAAAAAAAAAAGTTTGTGTTGGTCCAAAGTGAAAGGAACCTCGAAAAACTATATTTAATTTATATTTTATTTTTATGGATAGTGAAAGGTAGAAAGGGGCCAGCGTACCTACAATTAATAGGACCTAAATATGAGCTGGCCAAGTGCTCAAAGAACACTTTCACTTATAGGCCTGCCCCCACTCACCCCAAATTCATGCTTACAGAGATGTTAAGGGGAAGGAGATGCGAATGGATACAAGGAGGGTATTCAGGACGTTGGGCTTCACAACAGTAGAGAAACGAGAACTTCAAGAAGGGACAAGCAGAGAATACTTAAGCCTTTCCCTGCTTGACTTATTCTCTGCTTTTTTTCCCCCCCCCCGCACATTTTTTATTGGTGCATTATAGTTGTACATATATATTGTGGGATCTGTTGTTACATATTTGTACGTACACACAATACAATATGATATGGTCAGTATCGCTCCCCAGCTCTTCCCCTTCCCCACACGCCTCCCATCCCCTGATCCCTTTTCTCTCTTCTACTGATCTTCCTTTTATTTTCATGAGATTCCCTACCCCCAATACAACTTTCTTTTCTTTTTTCTTCTCTAGCTTCCACACATCCCTACATATTCTTTTTTTAAATCTTTCACATTCACTCATCAGTGCATTTGCCATGTTACTTTATTTCTTGATTCTTCTGTATAGATATTTACATTTTCCCTATACAATTTGACAGTAAATTTCTGCCATCATGAAACTTCCCTTTAAAAAAAACCCACTTATACATTTCTGTCTTAATTTAAGACTAAAGACATTTTTCTGCAGTACCGTCCTGCTATCACTCATGAACTAACATTCACTAGTCATGTTGTATAATAGTCTATGTTAGTCCCTTCGCTGCTACTATAACAGAAAACCAGAGACTGGGTAGTTTTTTTAATTTTTTAATTAAATTATTTTTTAATTTTAATTTGTTATACATGATGGCAGAATGCAATTCATTTCATATTACACATATATAGCACCCTACATATTCTTTTAACATTTTTTAAAATTTAAAAAATTAATATGTGTACCTAGGAGAGTTAAGTCATATTCATTCCACTGTCTTTTTTATGCCCATCCTCCCACCTTCCCTTAAATCCTCTTTGTCTCATCCAATAAACTTCTATCTTTTCCCTCCCTCCCCTCTCATTGTGTGTATTAGTATCCATATATTAGAGAGATCATTCTACCTTTTTTTTTTTGGAGATTGGCTTATTTTGCTTAGCATAATAGTCTCCAGATCCATCCATTTTCCAGCAAATGTCATAAAGTCATTCTTTTTTATGTCATAAAATACACATATATATGTATGTATATCACATTATCTTTACCTATTTATCCATTAATGGACAACTAGGCTAGTTTTATGGCTTAGCTATTAGTGAATTGAGCTATAAGCCATTGATGTGGCTGTATCATTGTAGTATGCTGCTTTTAAGTCCTTTGGGTATAAACCAAGGAGTAGTATAACTGGGTCAAATTGTGGTTCCATTCCAAGTTTTCTGAGGAATCTCCATACTGCTTTCCAGAGTGGTTGCACCAATTTGCAGTCCTACCAGAAATGTAAGAATGTACCCTTTTGCCCACATCCTTGCCAACATTTATTGTTACTTTTATTCTTGATTCTTGCTATTCTGACTGGAGTGAGATGAAATTTCAATGTCGTTTTAATCTGCATTTCTTTAATTGCTAGAGATATTGATCATTTTTTAAAAAATTTGTTGACCATGTATATTTTTTCTTCTGTGTCTGTTCAGTTCCTTTACCCATTTACTGATTGGGTTATTTGTTTTCTTTGGTGTTAAGTTTTTTGAATTCTTTATATATCCTGGAGATTAATGCTCTATCTGGGTTTCCAATTGCAAAGATTTTTCTCCCATTCTGATTTTTTCCCATTCTTTCTTCATGCTCTTAATTATTTTCTTTGTTGTGAAGAAGCTTTTTAGTTGGATACCATCCCATTTATGGATTCTTGGTTTTACTCCTTGCACTTTAGGAGATTTGCTGAGGAAGTCTGTTCCTAAGCTGACATGTTGGAGTGTTGGGCCTACATTTTCTTCTATTAGATATAGGGTCTCTGGTTTAATGCCTAGGGATCCACTCTGAGTTGCATATTGTGAAATGTGAAAGAGAGGGGTTTAATTTCATATGTATTTCTAGTTTTCCCAGCACCATTTGTTGAAGAGACTATCTTTCCTCCAATGTATGTTTATGGTGTTTTTGTCTAGTATGAGATAACTGCATTTCTGTGGGTTTGTCTCTGTGTCTTCTATTCTGTTCCATTGGTCTTCATGTCTGTTTTGGTGCCAATCCCATGCTGTTTTCCTACATATTATTTTTTTAAAAAAATATTTTTTAGAGGGCTGTAGCTCAGTGATAGAGCACTTGCTTTGCAGGTGTGAAGCCCTGGGTTCATCCTCCATAAAAATAAATAACAAATAAATAAAGATATTGTATCCATCTACAAGTAAAAAAAAATTTAAAAAGAAATACATTAAAAATTTTTTTTAGTTGTAGATGGACACAATATATTTGTTTTATTTATTTATTTTTTTATGTGGTGCTGAGGATCCAACCCAGTGCCTCACACATGCTAGGCAAGTGCTCTACCACTGAGACACAACCCCAGCCCTTTCTACATATTCTTTATACAGTGAGAGTATGTGCAGTTTTTCTACATAAAATATCAAGCATATCAACAGAAAAGCATCTTCTCAAAGTGTAATAAAAGCAGATGATCTGTTACTAGGGAGTGTGCTCATTCTCCACTGCCATGCACAGGTGCTTGCCTGTAATTCCAGCTACTCAGGAAGCTAAGACAAGGATCTTAAGTTTGAGGCCAGCCTGGGCAACTTAGTAAAACCCTATTTTCAAAAGTAAAAATTAAAAAAGGGCAGGAAGGATAGCTCAGTGGTAAAGCATCCCTGGGTTAAATCTCCAATAAACACACACACACACACACACACACACACACACACACACACAGAATACCAACTCCAAAAACACTTGTTACTTGGGACGTCAGCCTCATCTAGAGCTTCTAAGTCAAGGCTAGTCAATTACACTTGCACAAAGCTTTCCAGTTGATGAAGTGCTTCTGCCACTCATTTTCATTAAAACACAAAAAGAACCTTCTATTCACAGCCTCATTTTTTCAGATACAGAAAGTAAAGACCTGAAAAACTTCAAGGTCACAGTGCTAGGAAGTGGTGGGGTAGAGAGCTAGTGATAACAAAATACCCTCCTGAAGCACAACCTTCAGCCAACCAAGGAGAACCACTGAAAGCTTCAATGCTAACCTGTACCAGTGACTTTATATCAGTGTTTCTATTATTGACTAAAACTATTTTGTTGTTATTGTTGAGGCAAGGTAAAGAGGTGTATCTGACTTCAGAAGATTAAAATCTAAAAAAGAAAGTATGTCAAAAATTTAAGGAAATAGTGTGTATAAACGAATTGAGGATGCCTCTAACCCCTTTTCGTTTGCAATGCTGGGGATTGGTCCAAGACCTTGCAAAACTAGGCAAGTGCTCTGCAACTGAGTCACACCCTCAGAGTCAAGTGTTCAGTGTGTGTGAATGTGGGCATTGATGACACCTTGTAGAGAAAGTGGCACGGTGGGTAGCCTATGCTTTTATCATCCTTGACTTCCCAATTTCCCCCCTTTGTGTCCATATTGAAGTGTACTCATCCTATAACTCATTGCTTTAAGGCCAGTACTTATTTGAAGTTTCAGATTGAATTTTACCACCCTTCTGCGGCATCCTTACAAAGTGTCACCTCTTTCTTGCCACATGTATGTTCTCATCCCCTAGTGATGATCAGACAATTTTCAACAAGTAAAAAAATATGATTGCTGTGATAGCCAGCATTTTTCAGGGCCAGGAAATCATGGACTAATATTGAAATGAAGGATAGGATTAGATCGGCTAAAAGGTTTATTCAATCAAAGACTATTTTTAGAACATCTATTGTGTGCATTGTTTATAGGTTGGCTATGGGAACATTAAGATAAGGAAATAGTTTTCAGGCAATAAAACTTTCCAATGATACCTGGTGAGCTCAAGGCAGTGCCAACATGAGATGTAAAGAGATGTCAGTTTTAGCTTGGCAGAAAATCCTGTTTCCTGACTTCCTTACACAGGGATGCAGTAAAATGAAACACCCTTAACAAATGTTTTATTATCAATTCTCTTGATGGCACACAAGAACTTATTGTTCAGAAAAACATGGAAATTGATGAAACCAGGCATTTTAGTCAGATTGTGTTGTTATTGTTGTTGGGACCAAAAGACCTGACAATACCAAGTCTGTGGGCTTATGGATTCAGAGTTCTCAGTCCCTAGACAGCTGGCTCCATTCCTGCAGGCTCAAGGTGAGGTATAGTGGAAGGATGTGACAGAGGAAAGCAACTCAGGATATCACAAAATATAAACCAAATATAAACAAGGACAAAATATAAACCAAAGGCACACCCCCAGAGAACCACGTCCTACTTGCTTATAATCACCACCCAACTAATCCCTATCAGGGATTATTTCACTGATTGGGCTAAGGCACTCACAACCCAATCATTTCACCTCTAAACCTTCTTGCATTGTCTCAGACATGAGCTATTAAGGGATATCTCACTTTCACACTATAACACTGGGTTTATTAGAGTCAGCCCCCACCATTCGTCCCCAGTGATGCCCACCTTCCTGTCTTCTCACTTTGTGTCCCATTTCATGACGGAGACCACACTGCAGAGGTGATGAGGTGGCTTCCAGCCTGAGCTCTGACTTGCTTTACCTCCCGCTTGGATCACTAACTCCGGAGAAGCCAGCGGCCATAGTGTGAGCAGGTGCAGGTGGTGACCAGTGAAGTTTCCAGCCTGAAGCCTGGACAGCCGGGAGTGAGCCTGGAAGCAGATTCTCCAGCCTCAGTGAGTCCTTTCAGTGGCTGCAGCCTCGTCTGACAGTTCAGACTCAACCTCTTGAGATGCCCTGAGCCGGAACCATCCAGGTAAGCCATCCCTGGACTTCAGACCTACCAAAACTGTGAGGTAATGAGTGCTTATTATTTGAAGCCTCTAAATTTGGAAGTAATTTATTACAGAGCTAATAGAGGTTTGAAATGAAATGTGCTTTTAAAAAAATCAGACTCTGAACATAAAGAAGTTTTAGATCCCAGCTGTGTGTGGTTTATTTACAACCCACACTGGTTTAACCTAGTCTAGCTAGTTTTAAATATTATTCTAAAATAGATATTAGACTTAAATAACTTTGTAATAGGAAAGGTAAACCAACTCCCTATTTCCTACCCTTAGCATCTATTTTCTGCTTTCTTTTTCTCTACTTTCTGTAACTCTTAACTTTTTGATGAAATTGATGAACTTAATAATGTTCTAATTTTTTAATTGCACATGTGAGGGCTTTACAGCAATGAATGATGTAAGTAATAAAAGAGGACATTTTAGGAACACCTTAACTAATTTGCTTTGCTTATCTTCTCCTTTTTATGTATGCACAAGAGTGTATGAATTTTAAAAAATCATGTCTGAGTAATTCATAGATAAGTGATAAGAAAGCATTAATCATATTTCAAATGGCTATGCTTTCCTTTTTATTAGAGCATAAAATAATGGTGCATATTACAACCAGTGGCATTTTTGATTAGATAGAGAAATACAATTTTGTGTGGTATTGTGCTAGAAGGATTTGTGAGGAGTCATTTCTGATCTAACTATCTATTATTGCTGTGAGGATTTAATTTTACCAACCTAGAGAAACAAACAAATAAACAAGAAAAAAATGTAAAAAGTAGAGACAGGTTGTTTCAGATTCATAAAATAGTTAAATATAGGGGTCTAGAATTTGATTTTAACTTTGCAGGTTTGCTAGTCAACAGACATGATAGTGGGCCTGTGTGCACATTTACAAACATGTCTGTTTAGGGGAATTTGGCAGAAAATTATTGGTCCTCAACACTTATTTTCATTCCCCCAAAAATGCCTCCCATAGCTTTTACATCTAGTCGGTGGCATTTATATCCAACTACTTGATCAGGTCATATAATCTTGACATCTCCTTGAACTTCTTTTTCTGTAATAGCAAATTCCATTCATTGTGTCTTCAAGAGTGTGTTCAAAATCTAACCACTTTGTACTACCACCCACCTGGCCAAGTCACTCTCATCTCCCTTCTGGATTCTTACCTGTTAACTCGCTTTCCTGTTTCTGCCCTTGCAGCTTATTTTAAACAGAGCTGCCAGAGAGTGGTCCTTTAAAAAACCATATGCTTTGAAAAGCAGATCCAATCATGATGCACCTCTGCTCTAAAACTTCCAGTGCTTCCCCTCTTGCTCTGAGTAAAAGCCAAAGTACTTATAAGAGACCTACAGACCAGATGCAGTATCTAGTCCATACTTCCCTACGCTTCTACTGTTGGCATGTTGTTGGCTCCACTGCAAACTCAGTGGAACCCACTGCTTCTTCAACTTTCCAGGTCTGCTTCCCCCTTCAAGGCTCACCCCTTGACCAGCTTCACATCTTTCCTCATTATCAACTTTTCAGAGAGGGCGTCCTGGACCACACTTCACATTCAGTCTGCATCTGTTAATTGAGCACTTACTCTGTGCCACTCCATAGTCCAGAATCTTGGGAATTAAACAAAGAGACAACAATTCCTATCCTCATGGAGGCAGATAGCAAGGAATACATATAATAATGACATAAATGTGACTCTTTGAGAAAAAAAAAGGAGAACATACTATGGAGAGTCAAAAGTGATATATCTCAAAATAAATCTGGTTGTCAGGGTGGCCTCCTTATGATGATATTTCAGGGAAGGCTTGAAGGAGAAGAGGGAGTGAGCTACTCAGGTATTTGCAAAACCCCTTCACATCCTTCCATTCTTCCTCCCCCTTCCTTGCACAATGTTTTCTATATAAAGCCTTATTACCATCTAACACTGTAAAATTTATATATAACTGAGAAGGTGATTTTGTTGACTTGTATATCTTCTCTAATGAAACTAGAGAGTTCAATTTTCTATGACGTGTTTTTTTTTTTTTTTTTTTTTGGTACTTGGGATTGAACTCAGGGGCACTCAACCACTAAGCCACATCCCGAACCTATTTTGTATTTTATTTAGAGACAAGATCTCACAGAGTTGCTTAGTGCCTCGCCATTGGCGGGGCTGGCTTTGAACTCATGATCCTTCTGTCTCAGCCTCTGGAGCCACTGGGATTACAGACATGTGCCACCACTCCCAGCCTCTTACATGTTAAATTGGCTTTGATGACATAGCAAGAACAACAAGGGAAGAAATGATTATGCTAAACCTTCTTTTAAAAAATATTTATATTTATAAAGCAGTAATTGGACATATATATGGTATGATATTTAGATTCATGTATAAAATGTGTGATATTTAGATTCATGTATAAAATGTGAATGATCAGATCAGGCTAATTGGCATAGCTATTCATTCAGACATTTTTCATTTCTTTGTGTTCAGAACATTCAAAATCCTTTCTACTAGCTATTTTGTAATATTCAATTAATTATGGTCCCTGTAGTTTTCTACTGTGTTACAGAATTTGATGTTATCAGTCGTATCCAACTAGACTCCTGTTGGGCTGGAGTTTCTATACCCTTCTTATATCCAGGTAGCTAAATAAAAAGGGATATGGAATAGTCTGTACTGAAGAATATGCAGAACTAGACTCCCAGGGTCTAGATTGCATCTAGAAACAGAAGGTGATGCTAACTGTTGTGAAAGTTGCTCAAACAAAGTAGGTTCCTGTATGTTAGCTGTCTTTGGTAATCTTTTAGATTGTTTGCCTGAGATTAACAGTGATAGACCTGCCAGCGGGTTCACTGTAGATATTATCATGATGTTAACGCCTATTTTATGAAGAAGTGAAGAGCTGGAAATGAAGCTCAGGAATGAATTTCTCTGAGAAAATCCTGCCAGTGACAGACTCAAGATATACCTCCAGCCTGTCTGTCACCAGAGGCTATGCTCTTCTTCCAGGATGTCGCAACGCAGGATTCCCAAGACCTTACATGCAGCACCTGTTAGGGCTGCTTCTGCTGAGCTGCCCTGCATTTGTTTCTGTGGCTCTGAACTTCCTGGATCTCTGAATGCAATGCCATGGGAAAACCCAGTGGGTGGCAATAAGCACGATGAGGGTGTGCTGCCCGTAAATCTGCAGCAGCACAATGTGTCCTTTATAACCTGATGGAGGGAACATCCTGCCAGAGCCTCTGTCCTGCAGTAACCAGTGAGCATGGCGCCTGGGGAAAATGACTTCCCTGCATCTTTCCTAACCACCCAGAGAGCCAGAGAGGGAGAGCGCTTATCAGAATCTTTGTGACCTGTGAAGGTGGTGAGCGGGGCAGGGTTCTTGACTTTTTTCTTTTTTTTTTTTTTTTGGTACTGGGGATGGAACCCAGGAGAGCTCCACCACTGGTCTCTATCCCCAGTCCTTTTTATTTTTAAGACAGGGTCTCTTTAAATTGCTGAGGCTGGCCTTGAACTTGTGATCCTCCTGCCTCAGCCTACCAAGTTGTTGGAATTACAGGCATGTGTACCCTGCCTCTGCTACAAAACTATTTTTTTTTTCTCAAACAGAAACTTCATTGAGTGTCTAATTGTTGAAACTCTCAAGATGAACTGGACGCTGCCCAGCTGCCTTCTTGGGTTAGGACTTGTTCCTTCATGCTTGACTCTGCTGTATATAATTCTTAGGTGCCTCATTCGACCAGTCTGGTGGTATTTCGTGGTTTAGCCTTGAGACTCCAGTTACAGTTTCTCCTGGCTTGGCAGAGTAGCCGCATTGGCCACAGGTCCACCTCCGAAGGCTTGGGGTGTCTTGTTACAGCCTTTCCTTTCTTCATCCTCCTTCTGCTGCTGAGACCAAAGAGTGTGACAAAACATTTTTAATTATTTTATTTTATTTTAATTTTTGGTATTGGGGATTGAACCCAGGGGTACTTAGTCACTAAGTCACATCCCCAGCCTGTTTTTATTTTTTTTTTATTTGTAGATGGATATAATATCTTTATTTCTTTATTTTTATGTGGTGCTGAGGATCGAACCCAGTGCCTCACACAAGCAGGGCAATCACTTTACCACTAAGTTATAGCCCCAGCCGCCGTTTTTATTTTTTTAAGACAGGATCTTGCTAAATTGCTGAGGCTGGTTTGGAACTTACAGTCCTCTTGTCTCAGCCTCCCAAGTTGTGGGGATTACAGGCATGCACTACCATGTCCCACAACAAAACACTTTGAAAAACCCAGTATTCCTATTGTTTTCTAAATTACTGAAATTATCCCTTGACAGAATCTTCTTGAGGATGCAAGCCATCTACTCAGAAAGCATGAACTTGAAACAACTGTGGAAAAACTACAAAAACAAGCCAACAAACTGGAGTGACCTTAGCATTTGGCTTCATGTGTCACACAGGAGCACATATCATGAGTGAGAAACCGCCTGATACAGGAGTAAAGCCTCTGAGCAAAGTCTCTGCAGTGGCAGATTCCTGTAATTCCAGCTTTAGGGAAACCAATGCAAGAGGCTCCCAAATTCCAGCCAGCCTGGGCAACTTAGTGAGACCCTGTTTCAAAAGGAAAAATAAAAAGGGCTGGAAAGGTCACTCAATAGTAAAGAGCCCTTGGGTTTGATCCCCAACCTCCACACAAGAATAGTCTCTTTCATTGGAATGAAAACATGATCTTTAGCTGGGGTGTGGCCAGCGGCAGAGTGTTTACCCAGCATCCTGGAGGCTCTGGGGTGATCCCCAGCACTGACTAAAAAAAAAAAAAAAAAAAAAAAAAAAAAAATTATGTATATATATGTAATTTAAGAGAATAGACTGGCAAAAAGTAACAACCAAATAGACATTGAGGATCCTACTGTTTGGGGTATGGAATTCTGTTGGAGTTAGTTTAGGAAATTAAGGAATAAAAATATTTGCTAGGAGATAGGAAAATTTCTCTGTATTCAGGGACGGATTCTCTGTCCCTCTCCCTGTCTTTTTCTCCTTTTGTTAGATGGGAAAGGAAGACCATTATGTTCCTCAGGTAAAGACACCAAGGAAGAATGACTGAGTCCTTAGGGAGTGAGGGAAGAGCTTTATTTTTTTCCCACAGTCACCTAAAGCTAAGAAATAAGGGCTGCAGGGGTTTTAATACCTTTAGAACTGGCGTAATGACAGGGAATCCACAACCCCTGTTAAGCTGGATGAGTCAGAGTGAATCAAGTATAAGCCTGAGGGCAGGCCAGTATCAGATAAAGCTTCAATTTATAGTAACCGATGGTTAGAGCAAAAGCAGTCTTTCTGTACAAGAGAAGCCCTAGCCAGCTTTTTACATTTGGGTGAAGGGATTATTTATATTAAAGTTTTCTATGAAATTTTATGAGAAGCATTCTTATCTTTCATTAGTTAAATGGAAAAAAAAAAAAACAGAAAGAAATCCCTGGCTCTAGTTAGTTGTTGGTTTGACACATGTCAGTTGCCCTCTTGCCATGATAGGGAATGCTATCACCCCAGGAACTTTGAGGTGTGCAATTGCAGTTATTTTACAGCTGATGGATTTGTGTTGCTCCTACCAGATTCCTGCTAGTCAGGTCCCTCTTGTGATGGACACAGTATGAATGGCAGGAGTAGCTTGATCATTTGGGCAGCAGATCTGCAGTCTTGGTCTCATTTGCACAGTAGATGAGCTGGGTTAATGGAGTACCCATATCACAGAAATTAACAAAAGGGTTATTTATGCTATGCCAAAAAAGCAAAATCTTACAGTGTATTTGTGGCAAGCAGAACATTTTGGATTATTTATAAAATTTTAAAAATAAGAGAAATCATAAGCAGAGTAGTGCATGATACTGGCAGGCCCGAGATTACATTCTGAACAATTACCCGAAGGAACGGTTTGCATTTCTTTTGAGTCCCTAACTTCTTTTTTTAATAAACATAAAATTCACATGATCTTACTGAAAAAGCATTGCCATATCTGCATATTCCCACCAGCTATAGTAAATCTGTGAGACTTACTGTGGTCAAATTTAAAATGTTATAATATTAATTTTGCTTTTTTGAACCACAAATGTACTTCCTGAAGTGCCTTTTCCTTGCCCTTCTCTTTCTTCCTATTCTAACTACCTTTAGCCAGCCAGATACAGAGTTGAAAGTGTAGCCAGATATTGTGGTGCACATCTGTAATCGAGCAGCTTGGGAGGCTGAGACAGGAGGATCCTGAGTTCAAAGCCAGCCTCAACAATTTAGTGAGGCCCTAAGCAACTGAGCAAGTTCCTGTCTCTAAATAAAACATAAAAAGGGCTGGGGATGTGGTTCAGTGGTTAAACACACCTGGGTTTAGTTTCCAGAACCAGAAAAATAAAAGTGTTACATCCTTTGATACAATTTTCTACAAGTTATGTAGGTATTAATGTATAATTTTCAAATATAACTGGTATACACATTGATAGCACATATCAAACTTTTATTTAATCAGAAGGCAAACAAAACCAGTGTGGGAACATCAGACTGATGTGTATGGCAAGTAAAACAGTAAGTAAAATTAGAAAGTAGATTGTTAAATCATATGCTAATCAGGTTAATGCCCCTACATGACATTGAACCAAAACCTTCAAAGTTAGCTTTTTTTCCTGACAGAAGTCATTTGTAGTTATCAATTTCTACAAGTTAAACATCTGATGTCATAGACATTAGACCCTAAGTGACAGTGAATGACACCAGTCCAGGGTTCCATTCTCTAGTCAGGTGGCCCTGTGGTAGACTTATTTACATGATATTGAAAGATAGCAGAATCATCATTTTTGCCTGTTCTCCAAATTTCTGGCAATGTAATTTCTTAATGAAAGTTATAAAAATATGAACGTGTGATACAAAATAGTAAATGGGTGCGTGTTTTTTGGAAAGCTTTTACAGGTATCTATGTGACATCAGACTCCATTTTCCTATCCATAGATCTCCCAAGATCAGTTTTCCTGAGCATATTAAGGAAATTGGTTTATCTTATGCCAACTCCTAGGTAATCCTCTTATAATTGCTTTCCTCAGCTCAGTGCTCTTCCCCATCATGTCGATCTGCTTTGGAAACTGATCACTTTTGGGTTTGTTTTTCATATGAACCATGCTCATATGCACTAGAAACAGGCCTCCCAGGACTGAACTCAGGGGGAACCTCATCCAGATTAAAGTTTTCCAAGCACTTCCCTTTGCATGTCCTTTAGCCCCGCATCCTTGACACGTACTAGACTGTCCACATGTGTCTGACTCACCTTCTGTTTTGGAATGGAGGCATAGAGAAAAAATTCAAACTGCACGCTACATTTCATTATTCCTGTTGCTCAAAGAAAGCACTCCCAAAGCCCAGAACCTTTGTGAAGGGTTCTCTTTGTGGATGCAGCTCAGCTTCTTTCCTTGATCTTCTGCCTGCAATCCCACAACACTTGGCAATTGCTTTCTTGCTCATACTGAATGAACTTCTAATTCCTTATTAGGAAAAGCACTTTCCTGTTCATGCCTGATTATCTTCTACTATGCCTTCTTCAGACAGTGATCCACAGCCTAACCTTTCTGAAACTTGAATCATTCATACTAGACTGTCATTATGGGAAATTCAACATGACAGTGTAAGATGAACATTAAATTCCAAGGCAATCCTTGATTTCCACCCCCCCGCCCCGCCGTGTGTCTCTTTCTCTCTCTCTCTCTCTCTCTCTCTCTCTCTCTCTCTCTCTCTCTCTCTGGTACTGGGAATTAACCCAGGAATGCTCTACCACTGAGCTACACCCCCAGCCCTTTTTATTTTTTGAGACAGAGTCTCATTAAGTTGCTAAGGCTGGCCTTGAACTTGCAATTCTCCTGTCTCAGCCTCCCAAGTTGCTGGGATTATAGGTGAATGACCCTGGCAATTGCCTGGCAATTCCCTCCCCCTTCTTCCTTTTTCATCACTCCTGCTCCAGTTGGAAAATCCCAACTATCCAACTCAGTACTTGCATAGTCACATGTGTTTCCCAAGGACAAGGATGGTTTTCTAAGAGGAAGAGAAAACTTAACCTAAATATAATCTAAATTGTCAGGGTCCTGCTCACGTGTATGCAGCACCTCACATTCATCACACCAAGTGGTAAGTAGTACCCCTGTGTTATTCTTCTAAACTATGCCTCTGTCAAGCATTTTTGGGCCATTTGCCCTGTTTTGGCATCCTTTGATACTGAAGCCAGTTGCATAAATTTTGGAATGACTACCTTTCTAAGAATTAAATGGAACATCTCCTTTCTGTTCTTTAAGGAGAAGGAATTCTGTGGGAGAAATCATTTGTCCTTCACCAGATTGTAAAAACTTACAGCAAGAGCTTCAACATCTAAATAAATAATGAAATGCAAAAGAAGTTAAAAAAAAAAAAAGCAGAAGGAAGAGCCAGGAAAGAATTTATTTTCCTCCTGCCCATATATCATTGCCTTCCCCCTAGGAATTGGCGAGGGAGTTCTTCCCGCTAAACTTATTGTTTGGCAGGAAAATGGCAGAAAAGTCTTAAGCATTGTTATGAGTTTAATTTTGTACCTCCAGAAGATCATTGAAATCCTAATCCCCAGTACTTGTGACTTTATTTGGAAATAAAATGTTTGCAGATATAATCAAGTTAAGATGAGGTTTAACTGAATTTGGGAGGTCCCTAATCCAATGTCACTGGACTCCTTATCATAGGAAGAGGAGACACACACACACACACACACACACACACACACACACACACAACTGTGTGAACATGAAGACAAAAAATGGAATTAATTATATTGCCATCATGACAAGGAATACATACAATAAGATTATAATAAGGAGGAAGATCCCCATTTAGACACTCTAGAGGGAGATGCCTCTGCCAACCCCTTGATTTTAGACTTCTAGTCTCCGGAACTGTGAAGGAATAAAATTGTGGAATTTTTTGTTTTGTTTTTAGTACTGGGGATTGAAGCCAGGGATGCTCTACCACTGATTTACACTCCCGGACCTTTTTATTTTTTATTTTGAGATAGGATCTCTCCAAGTTGCTAAGGCTGGCCTCAAACTTGTGATCCTCTTGCTTCGGTCTCCCAACAAGTTGGGAAAATTCTGTTGTTTAAAGCCACCAAATTAGTGATACTTCGTTAAAGAATCTCTGGGAAACTAATATGAGCATTATCATTGTCATCCTAGATATTATCAATGACCTGCCATATGACATTCACTGTCATTTCTTGACTGTGCACTAGATGAAAGTTTAGATGATGAAGTCCAAATTTTGGGGTCCGAGCTCACTGTTATTAGGTATCTGTATGGTTTGGATGTGAGGTGTCCCCCAAAAGCTCACATGTGAGACAATGCAAGAAGGTTCAGAGGAGAAATGATTGAGTTGTAAGAGTCTTAACCCAATCAGTGATTTAATCCCCTTATAGGGATTATCTGAGTGGTCACTGAACTGACCGGGTGTAGCTGGAGGAGGTGGGAATTGAGGCGTGAGTTCGGGTATATATTTGCATCTGTCAAGTGGAGACCTCTCTCTGCTTCCTGATCACCATGATGTGAGCTGCTTTCCTCTGACACACTCTTCCGCCATGGTGTCCTGCCTCACCTCAAGCCCTAAGGAATGGAGCCGGCCTTCTATGGACTAAGACCTCTGAAACCCTGAGCCCTTAAAGAAACTTTTCATCTTCTACAATGGTTCTGGTCAGGTCCTTTAGTCACAGCAGAAAACAAAAACAAAAACAAAAACAAAAAAACCCACCTAAAACAGTGACCTAGGGCAAGTTATGTGACTGTTCCCCGTTAGACCATTTTTTCTCGCCTATTCTAATAGCCCTGAAAGGCATTAACATTAACATCCCCATTTAAGAGCAGAAACCTCTAGGAAGGAAGATGGCGGAGCCAAGAAAGGACACACAGCCCCGCAGGTCCTCAGCACTGGATGTATAAACCCGGAAGACTTCTCCTCTGTGAGGTGAGTAACAACAGAACCTCCCTGAACCCTAATACTAGATTGTAATAAAAATTTATAGAGTCACAGAAAGTTGGTGACTTAATTAGAAGAAATAATGCAACTCTGTGAGCTCCTGTCTCTAAATAAAATACATAAATAAATAAATAAATAGATAGATAAAATAAACCTGGGTATGTGACTCCAGTGGTCAACTGCCCCTGAGTTCATCCCCGGTATCTCTCCTTCCCCCCCAAAAAAGGAAATTAAAAAATAAAGAAAAATCTCCCCAGACCTAGTGAAACCCGGGATTTACAGAGAAAGGCTGATTTTAATGCACCAAGAGTTGGTAGGGAAAGCGCCTCAGTGAAAGCAAATCCAAAGTGGTCCGCTGGAGTGGCAGGTGCAGTGAGCCACCAAAAGCCCCCTGGCCCACGGCCGCAGGGAACCCTCCACCATGGAGAGGAAAACTGGCCCCGGAGCTGAAAGCCGCCCTGCGCAGCCCTGGCAGCTGAGGGATCCAGAACTCAAGGGAAGATGAGCAAGCCAAGCCAAGGAGAAAATCCTCACCTGAACCAGAGACACTAAAACAGGCACAAAGAACATTCTACCTGGACCATTCAGCCTTTGGATCCCAAGGGAGAAAGATGCCATTCTACCTGGCACCCCCATACTACCTGGCACCTCCATAGGGCTTTCGGGAAGACCTCGCTGCAGCCACACAGCTGTCTGCACTCTAGGGTGGACCCTGACATTACACAGTTGACCAGAAGCGCCCAGACTATCCCACCCAACACCGGGAGATGGCGGGCTGAGAACTGCTACACCCAGCTGGCGGCTAGGCGAGGAACACAAGGACAGCAGCCAAAAATACAGAGCCAAAAATAAATATAAAGACTGAAAATCCAGCCCTGCTAACAGATTTGACCACCACAGCAGAAACAAGCCGTCTCTCGCTTAAAGATTTTTTTCTATTTTCTTTTTCTCTCCTTTTTTCTTATTTCTTTTCCGCTCCATCCATATTCCCATTTTTTTTTTTGCTCCTTTGAAATTTTAACATTTTTTTCCAAACATCATTTTGTTGTATTATATTATTCTCCACTTTTTAAAAATTATACTTGATTTTGTGTGTGAGTGTGCATTTGTGGTTGTGTCTGCTCTCACCACACGGATAGGTTTATGTGTGTGTGTGTATATATATATACACACACACATACATATATGTACACATATATATTTATATAATTTTACATACACGTTAATATCTCTTTCCTGCATGTGTTCATTATTTAGCCTAGATTCCATTTAGGTGGGTTACAGTTATTCAAGGGTTCCGATTGTTTTGCTCTTACATTTGCTGGTTTATTTATGCCTAGGTTTTGGGCCCTCTTATCTCCTCTTCTTTGCTGTTTTCCCCCAATAACAACCAAAATTTACTATTTCCTGTTCCTCTTTCTTTTTTTTCATTACTTTCAATTAATTTATTTCTTCTTCTTTATAGCTAACACTTCTTCCCTATCTTCTGCCTCTCCTCTGACTACTTTTTAAAACACTTCAAACTTTTTCTTGCCTACCTACCTTCTTTTCTCTTATTTCGGAAACTGTCATCTCACTAAACAATAGCAATTATATAAACTATGTAGGTATTACCTCTTTCAAGTTGTTGTGCATTATGTTAATTAAGTAGACACCTGCTGTCAAATGCCTGATCAGTTCATGTTTTTTAAATTCCTGGTACTATTGTTAAATGCGGACCCCCACTATTCTTATATAGGTGACAACTAGTGTGATAGATGTTGAAGTAAACACCAGACATTTATCTTAAGGTCATACAACTGTTGCTGACATTAGTGCCATTCCTGATCCCCTCTCCCTTTTAGAGGGCCTAGAAAGACATTGGGACACTTCAAGATCAAGAGAAGAGATTCTGCTGATGACAAATACTTGCATGTCATCCAAGCAACAGTGACTCTCACCCCACACGCAATCTAGCCTCACCTGAGCCTTAGCATTACTTCAACTTAAAGAATGGAGGCGACAAAAACCCCAAACTAATAACAAGCACCCCGGGAGGAACAATCAGAGAGGGACTTCAGGTCTCACACCTTGACATTTACTCATATATCAAAAACAGAGAAGTCCCAGAACAAAGAAGATAATTACATACGAATTGACATGAATAAAAATGAGGAAGGGGAATCTATCTCAAGTGATATGAAAGTCTAAGACCTCTGCAAACATGAGGAAATAGGTAAACAAGCCCCCACTTCTCTCAACTCACAATCCCCCAACAATACCTACCATTGATATTGATGTGGATGAAATCCCAGAGAAAGATTATAGAAAGCTGATCATTAAAATGTTCAGTGAACTAAAAGGAGATCTAAGTAATGAATTAGGAGAGCAAATACAAGAGATGAAAGATCACCTGAGTAAAGAAATAGAAATAGTGAAAAGAAACTAATTAGAACTCCTAGAAATGAAAGACACCATCAATTAAGTTAAAAATTTTACTTGAAAGTGTTACTCACAGCTTTCAGGATGTATAAACTTGAGTACACAGAATGTAATAAAGATGAAAAATTATAGAAAATTATCAGAATGTACAAGAACTGTAGGAAAACAGGGTATATGAATTGAAGTACAGGTTGTATGAATTTGTGTATGCAGAATTCAATAGAGGGAAAAGTAATAGTACATGATCAGATGTTGAAGAACGCTGAAACAACATCAAAAGACCAAATCTGAGAATCATTGACATAGAAATGGACATGTAAGCTAAAGGTATTAAGAATATTTTCAATGAGATAGTTACAGAAAACATTTCCCATATCAGAAATGATATAGCCACATACAAGAGGCTTGCAGGACTCCAAATAGACCTCATCAAATAGAAGCTCTCCAAGATACATCAAAATCAAGATGCCTAACAGAAAATAAAGAAAGAATATTAAAAGCTACAAGAGAGAAACATCAGGTCACATTAAAAGAGAACCACTAAGGCTCACTTTTGATCTCTTAATTCAGACCCTAAAATCAAGGAGGGCCTGGGATGAGATATTTCAAGGCTTCAAAGAAAATTAATGCCAGCCAAGGTTACTGTACTCAGCCAAGATCAGTTTCAAATTCAAGGGGGAAATAAAAACTTTCCATGACCAGAGTAAACTAAAAGAATCCATGACCATGAAGCAAACACTATAAAAAAATACTCAAAAGATAAAATGCACACAGAGAATTTAAAAACAATTCCCAAAGCTCCCAAATAGAGGAAAACCAACAAAAAAGCAATCCACTAAGCAAGGATCAAGACAGTATTAAGTATAGCAAAAAATTAAATTGGCATAAAACCACAAACACATAGCTATATTAACACTTAGTTTTAATCTTCTCAACTTCCCAATTAAAAGACATAAATTAGGAGAATGGATCAAAAAATGAAACAAACAAAAAGCCAACAGCAACATCCAACTATATACTGTTTACAAAAGACTCATTTCATAGGCAAAGATACCCACAGGCAGAAGGTAAAAGGATGAAAAAAAAATTCAATGCAAATACAATCCAGAAACAAGCAGGAGTAACTATTCTTATATCTGACAGAGCAGATTTCAAACAAAAATTAATCAGAAAAGAAAAAGAAGTCCCCTACATTCTCATAAAGGGAACAATCCAACAAGAAGATATAATCATGATACATATCTATGCCCCAAATGTCCATGTATCCAATTAAATAAAAAAAATCATGACATTAGACCACCAAACAAAATAATACTGGGTGATTTCAACATACCCTTGTCATCAATAGATAGATCATCAAAACATAAAATCAATAAAGATATCTCCAACCTAAATAATACTAAAAATCAAATGGACCTAATACACATCTTCAGGATATTTCACCCCCAAACAGCTGAATATACCTTCTCAGCAGCTCATGGAACTTTTCCCAAAATAGAGCATATTCTAGGTCACAAAGTAAATCTGAGCAAATACAAAAACAGAAAATTGTTATCATCCCATGCATCCTATCAAGTCACAATGAAATGCAACTGGAATTCAATAGTACAAAAAATAATAGAAACCACATAGACCAATACACTCTTTTTTCTTTCTTTCGTTTCTTTCTTTTTTCTTTTTTTTGTACCAAGGATTGATCCTAGAGGAATTTTACTCCTGAGTCATATCCCCAGGAGAAAGGGGAGGAGGGGGTGGGGGAGGAGGAATAGGGGGAGGAAGTGGAAAAAACACTCAGGAATTAATCTAACCAAGGAGATAAAGAGCTATACAAAGAAAATTGGGGAAAGTTGTACTAAGTACAACCACTCTGGAAAGCAGTATGGAGACTCCTCAAAAAACTGGGGATGGACCCAGCTATCCCACTCCTTGGTATTTTTCCAAAAGAACTAAAATCAGCATACTACAGTGATACAGCCACCTCAGTGTTTATAGTAGCACAATTTACAATAGCCAAATCATGGTCTCAACCTGTATGCCTGTCAAGAGGTAAATGCGTTGAGAAATGTGGTATCTGTACACAATGCAGTTCTACTCTGCCATAAAGAAGAATGAAATTATGACATTTTCTTTTAAATGAATGGAAGTGGATAACATCATGCCAACTGAAATGAGCCACACTGAAACTCAGTGGTCACACGTTTTCTCTCATCTGTGGAAGCTAGAGCAAAATAGAGGAAAGGAGGAGAAAAGGACAGGAGATCAGAAAGATATAGGGAATATCAGTGGTAGAGAGGAAGAGTGGGGGATGGGAAAGGGGAGGCAATGCAGAATGATTTCTTTAAAAATCATGTCACACACGTGTGCACACACGCGCGCGCGCACACACACACACACACACACCCCATGGGGAATTTCACCTTTATGTATAAGTAAAAAGAACCCATCAAAAACAAAAATAAATAAATAGATGAGCAAAAAAGGAAAGGAAGTGTAGCAGAGTAGAGGAAGAGAAATGGGCGGAGAGGAGAAAAGGAGGGTTATGAGCTGAGTACGAGTCTGTTGGGTTGAACCCAAGTATTATGTATAACTATGAAGCTCAGATGTAGAATCTTCTGAGACATAGTGAAGTTCAGCATTTACCCACAGAAGGTGGTTAGCTTTTAAAATATGTTTTTAACTTTTTTATTTTGAAATACTTAAAATGTATAGAAAAATTACAAGAGAAGAATAATGAACTCTCTCCATTTACCCAGGCTCCCCCCCCCGTTGTAACTTTTTTTTGTGTCATATTTGCTTTTATTATATATATAATACGTATTTTCCTCTCTCTAAAAATGTGTATTATGTCATGTGCACATTTTATATGTTTACCTCTAAGCTATTTGAGAACTCCATACATGTGCTGTTCCTAACAATAAGTATACTCTCCTTCCTCATGAGAGTACAACACAAAAATGAGGAAATTAAGGTTGATGTAGTCTCAAGGTTTCTTTTCTTGTTTTGTGGTGCTAGGGATCAAGTCCAGGGCCTTGTGCATGCTTGGCAGTTACTCCATTATTGAGCTACTACCCCCCCACACACCAACACACACACTTAATCTGAAAGTAACCAGTGCACAGATCATAAATATACAGCCTGAAAAATTTTCACAAGTGAGCACATCTGTGTAATCATCAGAGAGCTCAGGAAACAGATCATTATCATCAGCCTAAAGCTCCCACTCACTTCCTCCTCCCCATAGGTAACTGTTATCCTGACTTCTATTATCATAAATTAGTTTTGCCTGCTTTTGAACCTTATATACAATCTTATATAGTATGGTTTTATTTGTTTTTTTTTAAAGAAAAACTGCCTTCTTTCACCTAATATTGTATATGTGAGTCCATAATTATTATTGTGTATACCTGTAATTGGTGAACACATCCCAGCTTATCCATTGTGCAGTTCTTGGACATGTGAGTTATTTCTTATTTGGAGGCATTAATCTTTCTGTACATGTTTGGGCCTATTAATCATATGCATACATTCTTGTTGGTTTCATTGCTAGAAGTATAATGATTAGGTCAAAGGGTATGATTAAATTCAGGCGTATCAATTTATTTTTTTCACAGTTTTGGAGGCTGAAGGTCTGAGATGGTTCAGTTCTGGAGTAGACTCTTCCTGGCTTGTAGACTGTTTCCTTCTTTCTGTATCTTCATGTGGTCCTAGAAATGTTGTCATTGTCCTCTTCTTATAAGGCCAACAACAGAAGGGGATTAGGATCCCACACATTTGACCTGATTTACCTCCTAAAGTCTTATTTCCAAATACAGTCACATTGGGGGGTTGGGGTTCAGCACAGGTATTCTGAAGGGGTAAGATTCAGTCCACAGCGTATGTGGGCATGTCTCAGGTTCTTCTCTCCTCTCTTTGCCTCTTTCTCATATTTGATGATGCATGAAGTTAACAGATTTTGCTTTAAGTCACTAGCAGTAGCTATATCTGTAGGTTAGTTGTGGGTTAAGGGATGGAAAAGGGGAAGGAGGAGATTAAGATGGATGGTGAACCCAAGCAGGTCCGAGCAGGTCAGAGCTTCTAAGAAACTTTAATTTCTTAGAAGACATGTTGAAAGCAAATGCTTGCCTGCCTATCTATCGATCACCTATCTATTCATCTTAAATATCTTTAACCAAGTCAACCAAATAGCCCTATTTCCATTTTAAATACTTACCTGAGGAATTTATTAATAATTCAAAATGAAATACACATTCATAAAATGTTTTTAGTTTTGTGGGATTTAAATTCATTAAGCTTTCTATGCTATCTTACCAGTTTACTAACATTATGACAAAGTCTAGTTATTATCTAGTGGCTTCTCTAGGTTGTGCTCCAAGATTGAAAGGGTCCTTTCAAACATAGTCTTCTATGTCTATTTCTAGACTTTGTGGCATTTGTCTCAATTAAATCATAATATTTAATAACAAATCAGACCACTGTGGTATGACTGAAAAATGTTCATCATTGTATTAAAAATAAATAACATTACCAGGTGTGGTGGCTCATGCCTGTAATCCCAGCTACTTGCCATGCTAAGGCAAGAGGGTCCTAAGTTCAAAGCCAGCCTCAGCAACTTAGTGAGGCTCTAAGCAACTTAGTGAGACTCTGTCTCATTAAAAAAAAAAAAAAAAAAAAAAAAGGAAGTACTGTGAATGTAGCTCAGGGATTAAGCATCCTTGGCTCAATCCCTGGGTTTAATTTAATAAGGGCTAAATTTATAACTCAGAGGAAGAATGCTCCATAGTACCACACACACACACACACACACACACACACACACACACACAGAGGGGAGAGAGAGGGGGGGGGGAGGGAGAGAAACATCTATTGAGAAAAACCAGGCACTATGATATACTTTTTTATGGCCATGATCTTGTATACTATCACAAAAGTCCCAAAAAGAAGCTTGTATTATTATTCCAATTTTCATAGATGAGAAAATTACAGTTTAGAGAAATTAAGTAATTTGACTAAAGTCACATAGCTAGTAAGTGACAATCAGCTAGAACTTGAGCCAAGTTTGATTGAATCTGAAACCATCTTAAGCTCTACACAAAGTAACCATTCAACAACAGGAGAATGCTCATGTGCTTTGTAACTTCAATACCATACAATGTTACCCAGCCACTAGAAATTATGTCCCCAAATAATTTTGATTGACTTTGAAAAGTGTTTACATTTCAAGAACAAAGTGAATAAAGTATGCAAAATTTATACATTATGATCTCAGCTACATAGAAAAATAAACATGAGCGAATACCCACAGATATAAGGGAAAGTAGTATGTACAAATATGAATAATGCTTATTTCTAAATGCTAAATGTGGTAAGATAATAAATTATTATTATTATTATTATTATTATTTGGCAGAACTGGGAATTGAACCCACTGTCTCGAATGTACTAGGCAAGAGTTCCACTACTGAAGCACACTGCCTTCTTCTTAATTTAATTTTTAAAAATTTTTTTAAAGTTGTATATGGAAACAATGTATTTATTTTTATGTGGTGCTAAGGATCAACCCAGTGCCTCACACATGCTAGGCAAGTGCTCTTCTACTGAGCTACAACCCCAGACTCCATTCTTTATTTTGAGACAGCGTCTCCCTAAGTTGCCCAGTCTGGCCTCCAATTGGCAATTCTTTCGCTTTAGCTTCCTAAGTAGCTAGGATCACAGGCATGCGCCACTGCATCTAGCTAGACGATTCTTGCTTTCTTATTATATATCTCCATAATAAACACGTATTGCTTTTGTAATCAGGAAAAAGATAACAAAAATCTTTAATACCTACAGCATAAAAGAGGAACTATAAGACTTGGGTTTTATGATTAAAGGAATCAGTCCATTTAATAACTACTGTATTCATTAACAAGGTGCAAACCATTCCATTTGTGATATGTTCCGGATGCGTATGGTTATCAGACATTCAGACACATGTAATATTCTCCTGCTGGTTGAATTCTCTTTCTGCCTTATGTTGGAGATAAAGTAGAAAGTGTATATGTCTCATTGGGAAGTTGGCATTTGAATGAGACTGCCGCTTTTCTCAGCTTAAAGAAGATAAAAGGAGTTATCAAGTAATGTTTTCTTTCACCTAAGGATGTTGGCCCCACTCCGACAATTGGAATTGATTGAACTCCAGTGCTTGCAAATTTAAAAGCCTAACACAGGGGATCTACTCACGCTGAATTTTACAAATCAATGGATAAACTCAAAACAAAACCCTATTACGAGGCACCTTAATGTTTATCTGTTTGGCAAGATAAACACTTGTAAACAAGCATTTTCGATTGTGAGCCTCCATAATAACACTATGAGATCTGTATTGGATGGTAAAAATTTGCATAGAACAAACCTGAAGGAGAATATTGCTTTTTTAAAACATTGAGTCTTCTGATTCATATTCTCAATTAGATTGTGTTTCATTTATCTAAAATTGTCTCTCTTGACTTTGGATAGAATTTTCTCATTGTCAATGGAATGAATTTAACATCACAAGAAACTGGTAGGCTGTTGGTATTCGATTAACTGGTATTTATTACGTTGTGGATGCCTATGAATCAGTGGATGAGGAAAAAGAAAAGACATTAAATTGCTTTATGTATGAAGAACATAATGATTGCTAATTAATTTACTAGTTAGTCTTTAAGTTTTATATCTACATCCTCACATTTAATTTGGACTTCATTCCTTTCTTCCTTCCTTCTTTCTTTCTTTCTTTCTTTTTTTTCCCTGTGGATATTTAAACCAGGGGTAATTTACCACTGCTACATGCCCAGCACTTTTTATTTTTTATCTTGAGACAGGGTCTCACTAAGTTGCTTAGGGCCTTCCAAAATCTCTGAACTTGCCTTGAACTTTCGATCCTTCTGTCAAAGCCACCTGAGTTGCTGAGGTTACAGGTGTGTGCCACTCTACCTGGCTAGTTATTAGATTTTAATCAACAGACCTAAAGACCTTAACATTTGGATCAGTTCATTAGACACTGATTTTGGTGATGAGCACTTTTCCCAGTTCATTGTCATTGATGACCAATACCTTTATAAAATTGAAATACTAGAATGATGTAAAAATGAAAATGAAGACATTTTCAAGTCAATGGATGAAAGTGAAAAACAGAAATATGCTTTTTTAAACTATTAGTTTCAACAGATGTACCATTATTGTCAAATTTGTCTAAGCACTGTAAATTCTTCCTCTCAATTCCTGTGTGTATCTTTCCATGTACTGTATCAAGCAGTTCTTGGATCTGTGCCTGTATACAGACCTGGTTTGGAGTAGATATGCTGTGAATCCATGTGCTCCTCTTGGCCTCCTGTTGTTTAACCTGGGCTGCAAATTGGATAAGGGAGTGCAATGACTTCCCTAGTCTCACCCTCATCTGCCTTTGAAGAGGCCTACAGACTATAATCAAAGTAATGCCATCTCTTACCTGTAGTGTAGTGTCATCTCTTACCTGTAGTGTCCTGATGTCATGCCTGACCCCTGTCCCTAAATTCAGTGGGTCTGGTTTCATGTGATCACTCCAGTGGTACATGTTGGGGATCCCAGGAAGAGTGCCTCAGGTGAGCCAGGGAAAATATCCTTGTTTGACACAGACATGGATGAAATAATTGATAACCTCCAGCACATTTGACAGTTATGGTCACAACAGTGAAGTTTAACAGAAAATTGTTAGTCACACTGAGTCCCTTGTGGCAAATGCAGACAACTTAAGCTTATTCATGTTATTTTTTTTTTTTCAGTTCAAAACTCTGATTTTTCAGGTCACTTTAGGATTTAGAATTCATTTAACATTTTATTCAAACTCACGTCAAGGCTTCTTTCCCACTCTTTTTTTTTTTTTTGTCTTTGGTGGTGGTGCTGGGGATTGAACCCAGGGCCTTGTGCATGCAAGGCAAGCACTCTACCAACTGAGCTACATCCCCAGTCCCCTTCCCTCTTTGCCAGTTGAGTCTAACACCCCAGGGAGTGGACACAGTCCACACTCAGAGCCTTCGGGGAAGGGATGGGGTTCAGCTGCCTAGTCTTTTCTCCCAGACGTGGATGGCACCGAGACTCTGGTGTTTTGGGCATAGTCGGCATGGCGGGTGCTTCAGGAGATGGAGAGCTGGCATTTCCAAGCTGTTGCTGCTCCTCTTGCGCATTCTCTGGCCCCCAAATCCCCCAGAACTGCTGCAGCCCTTCACCCATGCTGGGGGCCAACTGTGTCCACTTCTGATGCAGGAGTTTATAGGAGCTTCTTGGCGGACACTTAGGTTCTCCTTCCCCCCACCCTCCCCCCCCCAGTAATTTCTGCTCTTAACCCAAAGGATTGTGGGAAACTTCAGCACCATGTCGCCAGACTTTAGGGCTTGGGTCTGGTCCCTCAGCCCTTTTGACATCCATTGTTCGGCTCTTTTTCTTTTGAAGGCCAGGAAGTGTGAGGACTATCCAGTAAAGCTATAGCCTCCATGAGTCCCTTAGGAAGGGGCAGGGGCACATTGGTATAGATGTTGAGGAAGAGATGAGGGACTGGGGAGAATTGAGGTTGGCTGTCTAGATCACTTGGGTCCCAGACCAGAGTCTGGATGCTCCCCTGGAATGGGAGAAGAGGGTGTGGTTCCAACTTCTGCCTACAGGCTGTCCTGGGTGATCAAGAGAACTGGAATGGGCCAGGATGGAGTAACGATGGCTTGAACTTGGGTTAGCTCCCATCAGGTCAAACTGGGGTAAAAACACTTTGGCTCCGAGAGACAGGCCTGCAAGAGACTCTATACTCACCTCCTTCCCAGATAGCCTTCTTGCTATTGATGGTCCCTCTAGCTGGAATACATGGAGTTTTGTTAATGGCTAAGGTTGTGGCCTAGATACACTGACACCTCCAGGTACTCTGACCATTCCTGACACCAGCCACCTTAGGTACCTACCCTGACTCTTTTTGACTTGTTAACCACCCCTGCCAACTCTCAAGCCCCGAGTCTATCTCACCACAGCTTCTCTTCATGGGGAAGGAAGGGGACAATGTTGAGATCATTCTAAATCCATCAGCCCTCAGTTATCTTTTATATTCTTTCAATCTCTTGTCTGTGTCTTCCAAAGTAAGGAAATGTGGAAGCTGCCATGAAACCCATATCTAATGAAACTAATGTTTGCTGTTAAGAAATCAGGATAGTGGTTGTATTTGGAAGGGACATGAGGTACAAATAATATTCTCTGTGTTGATTAGGATGCCGATTATATGGCTGTGTTCACTTTGTGTAAGCTCATTGAGTTGATGATTTGGCCTTAAGAATCTTAGGAAATTTCTTATTATCCAATATCCAGTATGTCATAGTGGTTGGGCAATGGCCTGGCAAGGAAACAGATTCTCCTCCAGAAACTCCAGAGTAAACAAAGCCTTGTTGACAGCCTGATTTAAAAAAATATATATATATATATATATATATATATATATATATATATATTATTTTACTTTTTTGGTATTGGGGTTTGAACCTTGGGGTGCTTTACCAGTGAGCTACATCCTCAGTCCTTTTTATTTTTTATTTTAAGAAGGGGTATCACTAAGTTTCTTGGGGCCTTGCTAAATTGACCTCAAACTTGCAATCTTCCTGCCTCAGCCTCCAGAGTCACTGGGATTACAGGTATATGCCACCATGCCTGGCAACTGACGGACCGATTTTAATTCTGAACTCCAAAACTAAAATCAGATAATAAATTTGTGTTGTTGAGCTATGAAGCTTATGGTAATTTATTACAGCAACAACAGTAACTAACACAGACTTGTTTCAGAGCAAACTAGGTTCCAGGCAGGCCCTGAGGGTGATCACATAGCCAATGATGGAAGAAACTCTAGGATTCCAATTCAAGTTTGCCAGCATTCAGAGACCAGATATTTTTCACCAACCTAGTTTTTTTTTCATTGCAAATAAAATGTAATAGTCTGATAAGATTGATATTATAAACCTTTAAATTTCCCTAAGGACAATTCTAGAAGCTCAGTGCATGATCCTGGTTGCCATAGGTCATTGATATAGGTTGAGTCATGATGTTACACTGATTCTGTGTCCTTGCTTGGCTACTCACAGTCTACTACTTGATATGTTTAGGCCCATGGGCAGCTTTATAGGTACTCAATGAATTCCAGGTAGCTAAGGAAAGGAGTGATCTTCCTCCATATTACTCCATTTATTCCTAACTAGGGATCAACTCTCCAATTAACCATGGCATATGCATTTTCCTTTGGAAATGAAATACGTGAATTGTCACATGTCAAGAGTGCTTCATGAGAAGGAAATTCTAAAGTGAATTCTTTTTCAGTAGGGGTAAGATAGGGCTGGAGCGTAACTGAATGATGAAATGCTTGCCTAGCATGCATGCAAGAGGCCCTGAATTGTGTCTCCAGCTACATAGCTACACACACACACACACACACACACACACACACACACACTAAAGTAATTTGCCTTTTTAAAACTTTGATGGTGAAATATGCTGGTTCTCTAGTCTAAAGCTGAATATTTACCTATTATATCAATATTTACCACCAATTTATCTGTAGGTAAATTTTAAAGTCAGGATTGGTTTGACAGAAAATCATATAGGATTAGTAGAACTCACTTTGAGAGGTAGCTTTAATGTAAGCAAGGCACAAAAAACAGCTTAAAATATCCAAATATTCAATCTAGGTGCTTCAGAAAACCATGTTTGGAAAAGCTGTGTTGATTGTTTCCTGCCTGAAAATGGCGATGGCCTACAGGACATCTCCATCTTTATTTTGCCCTAATCCTTTGTCTTCTCCTACTCTGCACCGTTTTCAGAGTGTATGTCAGTCATTTCTGAGTTGATATTGGGCCAAGACTCAAGATCATTAAGGCTTTAAACAGCCACCATGTGGTCACAACTATGACTACAAAAGTCCCCCAGGAGACACACACAGTGATGAGGCCAGCCAGACTCATGCATACTATTTGGGTTTGGTGCCAAAATCCCATTTGGAGTTTCTAGACCTGGTGACTTGTGCTAGAATACATAGCACTAAAAATGTTCCTTTTTTTTTTTTTTTTGCCAGAGGCCTAACTAAGAGAATCTTCTCCAGATCTTTTCACTCTGGTGGCAAAAAGAAAGGAAAAAAAAAATGGAATTAGTAGGATGGATTCTTCTCCCCGAGCCCTAGGGTGAGGTGGTCTAATGCTGTACTGCAGGCCAGGCTTTTCTTTACAAAAATAAACAGAGGGTGGCAAGTGGTGAGACGAGGCAGAGGACGGAGTTCATTGCCAGTGGGAGAGAGGGCTACTCTCTTGCTAGTAAGGCAGCACAGGGGAAAGCCTTTCTCTTCTTTTTTTCTTTTTTTTTCTGTTTATGTTTTGGTGCTAAGGATTGGATGCAGGGGCATTTACTCCTGAACTATATCCTCAGGTTTTAAAAATTTTTTATTTGGAGACAGGGTCTCGATAAGTTGCTGGGGGTCTTTGCCAATTTGCTGAGGCTGACCTTGAACTTGTGACCTTCCTGCCTCAGCCTCTTGAATGACTGGGATTACAGGCATGTGCCACTGTACCCAGCCTGGGGAAGTCATGTTAATGAGACAAGTTAAAAAAGACAGAAAAATACACCCTACTGTCATGTATACCTAAAAAGAAGAAATAGAAGAAGAAGAAGAACGAGGAGGAGGAGGAGGAGGAGGAGGAGGAGGAGGAGGGGGAGGAGGAGGAGGAGGAGGAGGAGGAGGAGGAGGAGGAGGGGGAGGAGGGGGGGAGGAGGGGGAGGAGGAGGGGGAGGAGGAGGAGGAGGAGGAGGAGGAGGAGGAGGAGGAGGAGGAGGAGGAGGAGGAGGAAGAGGAGGAGAAAACAAACAAACAAACAAAAAATGGGACCTCCAAGAAACCCAATTCAGCTAGAGAAGCATAATGTTTTGCCTGTTAATTTATCACACCACTCAGAGTTCTATCCTTGGCCCCAACACTATGGCTCAACAAGGCCCTCAGGATTTTACCTGGCTTCTCCTTAGGGAAAAGAGCTGGGAGAACAGGAGGCTTCATCTAACCCCAGAGGCTGACAATGCATATTGTCCCAGAGTTGGGTAATGCTTTGGTCACACTGACCTCCAGGCCTGCCCTGGGTTATCAGTGGCAGGGGTGAATCAGAAGCTGCTCCTCTTCCCCACCAGCCTTCCTTCCACACTGCCTGTGCTGCCTCATTCCTCCCACATTCCTCTTCAGGGAGGCGGGCGGTGGGAGGACTGCTGCTCTGCATTGTGCTGGGCTGGGTCTGAGAGCCGGTGCTGCATGCAGTACAGCTGCAAGCAGGAATCAATTAAGCGGCTATTAGGTTCCCACTCTCAGGCAGTGACACAGTTGGCTTCACACTGACTTTGTTACATATGAAATCCCCAAAGAGAATAATACCTTATCTAAACTTTCATTATATTTTGTAGTACAATGAATATAGATCGATAATAAATTTTGTTCTAATATACCATTAGTTTCAGAAGAATTTTCCCCCTTTCCTTTTTCTCTATCAAGAAATCAAATTATAACTCTATAAAAAAATAAGATTCTTTTTTTTTTCTATTTAAGAACTCTGTGAAGAGAACAATGGCTTCCTTTTAAGTATTAACATTTTAGCTTCTATTTAAAAATAAGCTCTGGGGACTTTATACAATGAAGAATTAAATATATTTCTCAGAACACAAACTTATACTGGGATATCGTGAAAAATTATCCTCTTCTACATGGCAATGGAATTAGACCACATGTTATTAAATTAAAATAATTTAGTTTTTAATTGAAATTAGGGAGTACATCAAACATATAGATAAGAATGTAAAATAAAGTAAATGAAAATCCACCATATACCTACCCAAAATTTTATAAAAATAATATTATGCTTTATATTTCTAAATGGTTTCTGAGGAGATGATATAGGTATAACAGAGACCACCTTTATTTCCCCCCAATCCCATTGCCCTCTCTTACCCTTGGAGATAGGTACTATCCTGAATTCAGTGCTCATCATGGTTTACATATTTTTTACTATGTGTACATAGGAAATATAGTCTTATTTTGCAAAATTCTGTACTGTATATATCCTTCTCCAACTTGATTTTTAAACTCAAAATACCAGAAAGGATTTTTAAACTGTGGAGCGTGGGGTGAAGAAAGAGCTAGATAAACCCCAAGTCTTTAACTGGCATGCAAAGCCTTCAGGTGTTACATGAACTCCTAAAATTATAGACACATGCCCATTTTTTTTTTCCTTAGAGAAAGGTCCTTAGTTTGTATAAAATCATCAATTCAATCTTTGACCCTGAAAGGTAAAGAACTACTTGTACCATTAAGGTACAAAGTTGCTTTTTAAAAATCATGATGTATTATTTATTTCTTTATTTTATTCTATATGTCTTCAATTTTTTTTCCTCTGTAGAAGCTTATTCAACTTTAAGTAGCAAAACCAATGAAGTCCTGTGTTTTATTTATTCATTGTGTGTGTGTGTGTGGGGGGTGGTACTAAGGATTGAATCCAGGGGCACTTTACCACTGAGCCACATCCCCAACCCTTTTTATTTTTTATTTACAGCAGGGTCTTACTGCATTGCTTAGGGTCTCACTAACTTGCTGAGGCTGGCCTTGAACTTGTGATCCTTCTGCGTCAGCATCCCCACTGGGATTACTGGAGTGTGCCACCGCACCTAGCAAAGTCCTGTATTTTAATATATCATATATATTATATATAGCAGAGTGTTATATATATAAATATATGATATATTTATATATATAACACTCTGCTATACAAAATAAAATTTATAGAAATTTCTATCTAGTACACCTAAATAAACACGATGTTCTTTTAGATATAGCATTGTAAAAAAAAAAAAAAAAAGATGATTCTAATGCTATTAGAAGCCTGATTTCTTTTGCGGAGGGGATCCATTCAGCAATGCACATTTTGAAGGCTGGAAATGACTTAATAAGACTGCAGGTGCCATTTTGACCGCTAGAGGGCACTAGCACAACTAAAAATAAAGAAGACATCTTTTTGTAGTAAAATATAAATGCCAGAGGAGTCGCTTGCAAGATCTTCACATATTTATTTATTTCTGTTTACAGATTTTCACATCAAGCTCCTAATATATTTTAAAACTTTCATGTTCAGGCTCTTAACGTTATAAATCTCATAAAACAAATGTGAAGCAGCCTGAAGGGGAGACCTTAAATAAATGAAGTGGGAACATCACAGCTGGATTCTGGCTCCTGATCTAGTCATTGGATTTTCAAGACCTCAATTGCTGGTCAATTAATTTATATAATTATTAATAAAGAAACATGATTTAGGGGTGCACATAGAAAAAGACAGTATTTTCATTTAAGACTTTACTAAAAATGCTTTGCTATTGCTTGGGCAGTCACTGTTCACCTTCCATCTTTGCGAATGTTCCATATCTTTTGTCCTTCCTTTGGCCAATTAAGAAGTAAACTGTGGGCATTTTGCATACTGTAGGCTGTGCTGCTGGGACTTTGGTAGAAAGCAGTTGTTTCACAGGAACCTTTCCTATCACGCACTTACTTTTCTGTGTCTACTGAATGCACTAAGGTCGGAAGGATACATTTTCCTTCTCTTAATTGAGAATTACTCCAGGGCTTTTTATGTGCTAACTGCCAATTTCCAATTAAGAACTAAGAAAAGCCATTGTAACCCAGCATTTTAACACTAGCACATTGAAATAACTCGTATTGGTAAAGCACTTTACAATTTTCCAGAAGTATTTATCTACAAAACTCATAATGATTCCTTGAGATAAGAAAGTGATACATAGTTATTCCTAACAGGTGGGTTAGAAAACCAAAACTTCCATAGCATTCCATGCTATAGACTATTGATGACAGTGGTTGTCCCTAGATCATGTTAATAAATGGTGGTCCTCTCTGCCAGTTTTTCTTATTTTTAGTCTACTTTAAGACTTTTTGTATTCATTTTCCCATTCCTTTCCTACTTGTTTGGAATAGATTTCTTTTTCATGTCGTAGGAGAAGCAAAGGGGGTGATCTCCTTCTTGCCCATCATAAAGGGACACAGCTGACACCCCTCTATCAAAAGACAGATTAACAAGACAAGAGCCTAGGAAATTTACTTGATCAGTTTTTATGGGACACAGGAGCCTTCAGATTGAAGATCCAGAGTCTTACGGTGAGCTGTTTATTTGAGGCCTCTCCTGCAGGCCTGCTTCATATTTGCTTCATGGGACTGATAATACTAAAAAAACTTGAACGTGAAACTTTTAGATTCAGCAAAGCAAGAAAAGCTGTGTAGAAATGTGATTGGAGAGGAAGGGTGTGAGGTAATACTGATAGGCTGCGTGGGGGAAACCCCCGCGAGACCTGTCCATACTGATTCTTCTTGGCTCTCTGGGGTTGGAACCTTTCTGAAATTGGGGTCTTATGACCTACTACCAAACAACGTGGGTCTGAGAATTGCTTTATGGCTCCCCCCAAGACAGAATGGCTCAGAAAGATTATTATTTTTAGGCTTTATGGCTTGCTTTGGGGAAAGGAGGCTCCAGCATCTGTGGCCCGCCTTGGGAAAGATCCCCATCCATGGGCGTTTTCATTTTAGAGGAGGTAGGGTGCATAATAGTGAAGAAGCAAATTACGTTGGTAGAAGCTGACCAAGTGTGGGGTGTTAGAAAAGATGAAGAGCAGAGCAGCGTGAGTCAATGCAGGGGTGCTTCTCTAACCAGGTCACCCTTCCTGAGAAGGGGCAAGGGGTTTGCTCCAGCATCATTCAGGAGAAGGATCAGGGAACAATTACAAACCCACGGGTGTCTGGTGCATTCAGCATCCTTTAGGAGGAGGCAGATATAACTGGAGTAAGAAGGGGACAAAACGATGAGTACAAGGTCGGAGAGCTGTGCTGTGGGGGCAGCCTATGCCACAATAAGGAATTTGGCTTTCACCTTGAGTTAAGCAGGTGGCCATGGAGCTGGAGAACATGATCAGAGCAAATTTTTTTTTGGCGGGGGCCGGGGGTTACTGGGGATTGAATCCAGGGTTGCTTTACCACCGAGCCAAACTCTAGCCCTTTTTATTTTTTTATTTAAAGACAGGGACTCATTGAATGGCTTAGGGCCTCACTAAATTGCTGAGGCTGGCTTTGAACTTGTGATCCTCCTGCCTCAGCCTCTTGAGTGTGTGCCATAGAGTAAACATTTTAACAGGATCACTCTGATGGCCATACGGGGATAAGACTGTGTGCGAGTTGGGAGAAGAGGTAAATAAATGTAAAAGACAAAGAGTTGATCATGATCTCAATCCAGATGAAAAGCAACAGTGAGCCAGCCTGATCTTATGTATTTATTTATTGCAGTGCTGGGGTTAGAACCCAGGGCATCATGCATGTTGGGCAAGCACTCTATCAGAAAGGAAGGAACAGTGAGATAACAGGAAGGAGGTCTAGAGTCCCGGGAAGAAAGACAGGATAGAAGCTACCCACTGAACTCCATCTGCAAACACTGCAACCCTCACGCATTTGCTCAACCAGAAGCATGGAATGGCCTCGCATTGTGGAGATTTTCCTCTGAAAGAAAACTGAGCCGGGTGTGGTGGCAGTGGCCTGTAATCCCAGCAGCTCAGGTAGGTGAGACCGGAGGATCGTGAGTTCAAAGCCAGCCTCAGTAATAACAAGGTGCTAAGCACTTCAGCGAGACCCTGTCTCTAAATAAAATACAAAAAAGGGCTGCAGATGTGGCAAAGTGGTTGAGTACCCCTGAGCTCACTCTCTGGCTCTCCCTCCCCCCGCAAAAAAGAAAACTGAGGTGTGTGTGTGTATGTGTGTGTGTGTGGGATTTACCTATTCACATCCTCCCCTCCTCCATCAGTGACAAATTTGCTTTGTTTTAAAAAGTCTTACTTTCAGCTGGGTACAGTGGCGTGCCCTTGTAATCTCAATGACTTGGGAAGCTGAGGCAGGAGGATTGCAAGTTCAAGGCCAGCCTCAGCAATTCAGCAAGATCCTATCACAAAGTAAAAGATAAAAAGGGCTGGTGATGTAGCTCAGTGGTGAAGTACCCCTAAGTTCAAGCCTCAGCACACACACACTCACATTCAAAAACCTTAGTATCAATTAAATTTTATCATCTAAGAATAAAAGAATGAAATTATTTGTTGAAATAATTTAAACCATCAGGTCTTACTTCTGTACTTGTTAGAATTTTATCATTCTTAGTCATGTATCACTTGATTATTTCAGTAATCTCTGAGATCCAAAGAGCTTGCATTATCTCATGAGTGCAAAAACTGAGGCTTAGAGAAATTAGTGTAATTACTTTCTTGATATATTCAGCATTGAAGATTTCTACAAAATATATACTTTAAAAATGTGCATCTGGGACTAAACTTTGAGGCATACCATATCAGCATGAAGGCTATCAATTTTATCTGAGCTTTTCTTATAAAGGTAATTATAAAGACATGCATTAAAGAACATTTATTCCTGAGGTTTCTGGAAAAACCTCAGAGAATTTTTACCCAGACAGTACATTTTACATTTAAAATTCATAGGAAAATGGATAGAATGGAAACAGAGAAATCTTTTTTTATGGGAAGCTTTACAAGATTTACCAAAATTTTAAAAACTTTTGAATGTCCATCTTTGATCTAGCAAACCTATAAGTAGAAATTAAACTGACAAAATAATTACAGATAAAAGGAAAGGGTTAGGGGTATATTTATTATGTAAAAAAACAAATTGAAGATAGCCTAAATAAATATTGTTGTGTCAAGACAATGGGATGCTGTACATCTGGGAGAAATGACGCAGTATAACATCAGTGACATGAAAGTCCCCTTCATGGTGTAAGTAGGGAAGAAAGCAGGATGTATGATATCATCCTGTTTTTATTACAAATCATATCTGTATACAGAAAAAAAAAAAAAACCCTGAAGGTCAGCAAGTTTTTTTCCATAAAGACCAGACAGCAAATACATTAGGTTTTGTGGGCCGTATGGTCTCTGTTGCAATTACTCAGCCTGATTCTTGTAGTGCAAAAGCAATAATCCACAGTATGTGAGTGAGTGGGCATAGCTACACTCAGCCCCTGGGCTGTAGTTTGATGGTCTGTGGCCCACATAGTTTGCTGTCCCCTTATCTGTAATCGTAAACTATGATTCCCGCTAGTAGTTATAATTCTATATTTACTTTTTCTTTTTTATGCTTTTCTACAAGGTCATAGATCACTTTTTGATGCTAACAGAAATATTAAATGTGATGAGGTTATGATAAAGCACTTAATTACACTTCATTTTCATATTATCATATAATTTTACATGGTCAGTTATTATTTGTAATTCAATCAGAATAGCCGTAGGTCATAAATACTGATAAAACATTTATCAGGAAAAAAATAGATTAAAAAACAAAGGTAACCCTTGATTCCTTGGATACAGGAAAAATATGTCTTTAAAACATATTTTAATTTTTAATTGACACATAGTATAATATTTATGAGGTACAGTATAACATTTTGATATATGTATATAATGTATGACAAGCAGATTAGGGAAAGTTGGCATATTACCTCAGACTTTTATCCTTTCTTTGTATTGGGAGCATTAAAAAATCTCTCTACTAGCTGTTTTGGAATATTCAACGAATATTGTCAGCCAAGTTACCCCACTGTGCTATGGAATATTAGAAGCAATCCCTCCTATCCATCTGCACCCTGTGCCTGTTAACCAACCTTTCTCCATCCCTCTTGCCCACTGCCTTCCCAGGCTTTGGTAGGTACTATTCTATTTTCTACTTCTTTGAGATCATCATCTTAGCTTCCACAGATAAGTGAGAACACATGGTTTTTGATGTCTCATTCCTAACTTCTCTCACTTAACATAATTTTTTCTAGTTCCATCCATATTGCCGCAAATGACAATTTCCTCCTTTTTATGGTGAAATAGTGCTCTGTGTAGCTTGTTTTCTGTGTTTCTTCATTTGTCAGTGGACACCTAGGTTGATTTCATACTTTGGCTGTTGTGAATAGTGCAGCAGTAAATGTATCTGTGCAGATGTTGCTTCCATATACTGACTTCATTTTCTTTGGCTCTATATACCCAGTAGAGGAATTGCTTGATGACACGGCAGTCCTATTTTGGGGGAGGAACCTCCATACTGTTTTCCATAATGCCTGTACTGATTGACATGGCCCAATCACCAGTGTATGAGAGGCTCCCTTTCTCCACATCCTCCTCAGCATCTGTTCTGGGAATATTCTCTCATAGCCTACCTCTTCGTGATGCTTTACAATCTGGACTAGCTTTCCTGTGACCCAAAATATTTCATATGCAATGTGTGCTCAAAAATTAAATTATTTGAATATTGGCTTCTGAAAAACATAATTAGGAGTTGTTTGGTAAGACAATAGACATTGCATTTCTAAGAATCTTCCTCCAAAATATGAATTTCTGGAGTGTCTGTAAAAAGTGTTTGCTTTGTTGGAAGAGACAACAAGGTCAGTTGATTGTATAACTTCAAAGTCTGCAGGAGTTCTCAGGTCTTCTAGGCTTGTGGGGTCCACTCACTGGAATCCTGGTACAGCATCGGTGGACAAGGGGGTGGGAAGAGAACCCTGAATTGTAACATTCACCAATTTCTTTCTTTCTTTCTTTCTTTTTTTTTTTTTTTTTTTTGGTACTGGGGATTGAACTCAGGGGCACTTTGTCACTGAGCCACTTCCCCAGCCCTATTTTGTATTTTGTTTAGAGACAGGATCTCACTGAGTTGCTTAGCACCTCCCCATTGCTGAGGCTGGCTTTCAACTCTCAGTCTTCCTGCCTCAGCATCCCAAGCCGCTGGGATTACAGGCTTGCACCATGGTGCCTGGCTACATTTACCAATTTCTGTGGTGCAAATATGCTCAACCATGGGTCCCTCCAAGCTACCACTGGGTCTTGCAAAATTCCTGAATATTTAAATTGGCTCTCATGAGCCAATATAAGCCAACTCCAGCACGGCACTGGGTTCAATTAAAATGCTCAGAGCTCCTACTTCATTTTCTATAAAAACTCTAGGTCCTATTTATCTCTTGCCCCCAACTTTTCTAGAAAGTCCTGAGTGCTTACATCACTGCTGCCACTTGCCTTTCAAAAACTGCAGTTCCCCACACCTGCCAGGCTGCAGCTGCTGCTGCCACGTGGGCACCTCTTCCTTCGCACTGTGGGTGCCTGACTTTTTCTCACCCTCATTCCTATTCCATCAACAAGTTTTGCCTTGCAGCTGGTTCTGATCCTTCTGAAGCATGGATCTGTTCAGTGTCTCTTCCACCAGCCCCTCCTCACTCCTGCATTTTTCACTCCTGGATGGTTGTTGAGGTGGTCTCACACTTGATGCTCCTGCTCATCCCCAGGTGGTAGCTGGAGTCATTTAAAAAAACTAAAATGTAATAGCTACATGTGCCCTACACTGAAAAGGAGGAATTATGTGAACATAGACAAAAACTTTATTCTACAAATTTGTTCAAGTATCAATATTTTTAAAAACTTTGAGACAGAGTTTCCCTGGTGCACAGATTGGCTTTGAACTTGCAATTCCTTCTGCCTCAGTTTCCTGAGTAGCTGGGGTTATAGGTGTGTGCCACCATGTCCACTTTCATTATTGGTTTTAATAAAATTATTTTTATTTTTTTATTGTCTGTGTTTGTGGTGCTGGGCATGAAACCCAGGGCCTTGCACATGTGAGGCTAGTGCTCTACTGCTGAGCCACACCTCCAGCCCATAAAGTTCAATTTTGTATTGCAACCACTAAGTCTCAAACAACAGAGGTAAGGCTTGAGGTACATCTTTGTGACTTGAAGAATTTATTCTCTTAATTTCATTGAGCTGACCTAGTGCTGGTCAATTATAGGTTCCTGGATAGCTCTGACGGGAAGGCACTACAGGAAGTGAGATGAGGAGAACAGTTCTGCTTTTGGGACAACCATGGCTATCTTTGGGGGAACTTGGGTGTAGGTTAGGCAGGGGACTGATGGATGGTTTCCAGAAACCCATGCCTGTCACTCAGGAGCAGAAGCTGGGGTCTCCTCTCTGACTTGAACACTCTTCAGTTTCAACTAGACCATGGAGGGCTGGGCCTTACCATCCTGGGGTAACACTGGAGGAGTGAAGTGTGACAAGCTTCCATTTGAATGCACGGGGAGGACAGACCCCACTCTGTGAGGGGTTGCCTAGCTACAGATCTGGGAACAGCTTCTGTCTGAGGCCAATTAAGGTCTTTCATCACACGGTTCAGGAGATTTCATCAGCTTCCATCTCCCCCACCCCAAGCTGCTCCTCTGCCTAAGTTTCCATTTGCATTTATTGTCAGCCAGCTATGGAATCATGAGCATCGTTTAAATATAATCTAACTCTCAGAATAAGACTACGGGGCATTGAGCTGTGCTCTCTTTATATTTCAATTTTATTATTAAGGAAGAAGGGGCTTATTGACAATATTTTTCCTGACAATAACTCATTAGGTGCTGTCAACAGCAAAAAAATTTAATGGACTCTAGCTATGTGTGCCATATGTGTTATTCCTTTCTTTCTTACCCTCAGGGCCATTTGGAATGAAAGATTCTCCGGAAATGGACAACATATTGTCAAGTTTGAAAGCAGATGGGGCTGAACAGGATTCTAGTGAAGGCTCATGGTCTTACAATTCAATATTTATAAGCAATTAAAGTTCACAAAGTCTATAAAAACATGCCACAGCTGTGAATCAAATTAGTGCCTTGACCTACCCAATTAGATGAAGAAAGCATCGATATCATAATTAGGCAGCCAATTCTCTTCTGAGAATTAATGTAAATAGTGATTATACTTTAAAATCAAACAAACACTATTTTCAAGCAAGAAGAAAGAGCCTTATGCTAAAAGATGCAACCTTCTGGGTGAGGCAGAGTAACTTCTTATTTGATTGGTGAATTGACCAGGGGAATTGTTTTTTGATATCTCAGCAAAACTTTCCGTTCAATTCCAAGCAGTCTTGCTCTCCTGTTTACAAGGATTGACTGACTGCCTGCGGATGAAAAGTCGTTGCTATGTCAGTTTAGGTTGATGAGCAGAGAACTTGAAGCCTTTCAGCAGGCGACTGCTGATGAATTATTTAGAAATTTCCAACCACACCCCACTGAAAGTGTAACAGTCATCCACCTGCTGAGGTCCTTCATTCTTGTCAAGGAGGGAAACAGGTTTCAGATCTAGGGAGGAAGCTTCTGATGTGGTGGGAACATATGATGTACAAGTGGTCCCTTCCTGTCTCCAGGATTTGACCACTGCTCCCGTGCTTTGTTTTCTCCCTCCTGTGTTCATTGGTCGGAGTTTACAACTATGGAATCCATTCAAGATGCATAAAGTTGCAATACATTTAAGAAATCTAGGTGAAGGAGTGGAAAGTAAGGAAGACTGACTGGAAGTTGACAATTTTCATTTGCAAGGATATTTTAGACTCTTCTCTAGATGGAAGAAAGGTAGTAGTCAAGATTCTTTTGTCTTTTAAGCAGCAGTCAAAAGGGGACTTCCTTAAAATTTCTAAAAGTAGGTGAATTAAAAAAAAACAGTTTTCCTATGGAAAAATAGCAGGGCAAGGGTAGAAGTGTTGTAATTTTCATGTTAAATTATTTTACATCTATAGACCTAAAATAATTGGTTTGATTATTTTGACCCTCTTCAAGGAGAATTGTAGGATATTTTACTGGCAGCATGTGGCACAAAGTCTGGACATCTTGATTATTTTTCCTTGGGAGGATTTAAGAATCACTTAAAGACATTTATCCCCTCCCTCCAGGGTACACCTGGTACTCGGCAGACAACTTAAAGACACAAATTTCTCTTAAGATATTTGTATAGGAAGTATAAAATATGCTATCAGTATGTTAGATGAATCTCTACCAGAGTAGATCTGAGAATACAACACATCTTACTGGGTGGAGACTTATAAATATTACCTGAAAATGATTGCAGAAGTGAGATCTTAAATTTGAATGTTACCTTTATTCTTTTAGGCTTGATATGTTATATCAGTGTTCTCATTTACCTCTATAAATTTTTTAAATTTTATCCTTGATTTCTTCTACTATCCATTCATCATGCAAGTGTGTATTTTAGCCTACATTTGTTACAGTATCTTTATTTTTTATTTTATCATTGATTTCTAATTTCATTCCATTGTGGTCTGATAGAAAGTAGAGTATTATCTTTATTTATTTATTTTGTATTTACCGAGTTGCTTTGTGGCATAGTATATGATATATTTTAGAGAAGGAGCCATATGCTGCTGAGAACAAAGTATATTTGTTCATTGATAGATGAAATACTCTAGATATTTCTGCTAAGTCTAAATTATCAATTGTGTTATTTAATTCTACAGTTTCCTTATTTAGTTTTTGTTTGGAAGATCTGTCCAGTAGTGAGAGAGGTGTGTTAAAGTCACCCATTATTATTGTTTTGTGGTCTATTTGACTCTTGAAATTGAGAAGGGTTTGTTTGATGTACATAGATGCCTCATTGTTTGGGGCATAAATATTTATAATTGTTATGTCCTGTTTGTATATATTTCCCTGAAGAAGTATGAAATGTCCTTCTTTGTCTCTTCTGATTAACTTTGGTTTGAAGTCTACTTTATCTGAAATGAGAATGGAAACCCTTGCTTGTTTATGTAATCCATGTGAGTGATAAGTTTTTTCCCATCCTTTCACCTTCATCCTGTGGATTTCTTTGCCCATGGGGTGAGTCTCTTGAAGACTGCATATTGTTGGGTCTTGCTTTTTAATCCAATCTGCCAGTCTATGTCTTTTGATTGGTGAGTTTAGGCCATTAACATTCAAGGTTATTATTGAGATATAATTTGTATTTCCTGTCATTTTGATTTATTTATGGATTTTGAGTTGTCTTAGTTTCTCATTTGGTTGAATGTCCCTTTAGTGTTGATCCTCCCTTTGCTGGTTTTCACTTTATCTTTTTCAATTCATCCTCATGGAATATTTTGTTGAGAATACTCTGTAGTGTAGGCTTTCTGGTTGTGAATTCTTTGAATTTTTGTTTATCATGGAATGTTTTAGTTTCATTTTCAAATTTATATCTTCAAAATTTATAATTTTGCTGGCTATAAAATTCTTGGTTGGCAACCATTTTCTTTCAGAGCTTGAAATATTTATTCCAGGACCTCCTAGCTTTAAGGGTCTGGGTTGAGAAATCGGTTGAGATCCGAATTGGTTTCCCCCTAGACATAATTTGATTTTTTTTCTCTTATAGCCTTTAAGATTTTATCTTCATTCTGTGTGTGAGTCATTCTCATTATAATGGGTCTTGGTGTGGGTCTGCTGTAATTTTGTACATTTGAGGTCCTGAAAGCCTCTTGTATTTGATTTTCCATTTCATTCTTTATATTTGGGAAATTTTCTGCTATTATATCATTGAAAAAATTGTGCATTCCTTTGGTTTTTATCTCTGTTCCTTCAACTATTCCAATAAATCTTAAATTTGGTCTTTTCATGTTATCCCATAAATCTCGGATGTTCTGTTCATGGTTTCTTACCATCTTCTCTGCATGTTCAACTCTACTTTTAAGATTATATATTTTGTCTTCATTGTCTGAGGTTCTGTCTCCCTCCTGTTGGCACCCAGGCCCCAGTCTGGTGGTGATGCTTTTTATTGAATTTATAATTTGGCTTACTGATTCCTTCATTTCTAGGATTTCTGCTTGTTTTTTTCCCCACAATCTCTAACTCTATTGAAGTGATCTTTCACTTCCTGAATTTTTTCTTTGATTTCACTCCTTATACCATCCTTTACTTCACATATCAATTTAATTATACACAATCTGAACTACTTGGACATTTCTTCTACTATGTTATCAGTGGCTTCTGTTGTTGGAATATCTTGGTTTGTTTGGGGTGCTTTATCCCCGCTCCCCCTTTTTTTAGGTTGTTAGTGTGTTTTCCTACCCAAAAGTATGGATCTAAGGCAGGTTAAATTCTACCCTGAAGACCTATAGTGTCCCTGAAAGTTTCCAGCACTTCACCTTTACTGTGAGACCCATATCAACAGCACCCAGTGTACACAATATATAGCCTTAAACCTAATAGCTCCCACTAAGGCATCTACTGCTTTCTTGCATTAAACCAAAATGAAGAGTTCAATAACTATCTATAGTACAAACAGAATATTTGTTAAAATGATTTACAATTTCAAATGGTGGATGAGAGAACAGAGGTAGTGTAGTATGCAGTATTTGAGAAGGAAGAAGACAGAAGCTAGAAGTAAAAATTCACAGGAAGATTGGAAGAGGAGTCAACAGAGATTGGCTCTTGGTTGGAGAAAAGTTGGAAAGAAAATGGACAAGAGAAAGGAAGAAAACCAAAAAAAGAAAAAGAAAAAGAAAAAATTAGAGATATAAGAGTATAACAAAAATGCAGAACATCATATATCATTGTCCTCCACAAAATGATGCATAAAAAACTTCCTGTTCCAATTTGATAGAGAGCTTAGTGAATCAAAAATAAAAAATAAAATAAAATAAATCTTTCTGGAAAGTCAAACTGTCAGTGCTCAACAGTTTCTCAGCCCTGTGTCTAGCGTCTCTTGGGATCACCAAACCAAGATCTGCCCTCGAAAACCCATCTCTATCCCACCGATCTGGGTTTCAGATACCTCAGGCTCGGCCAAGCTATAGTCCCAAGATCTCAATGCTGCTCCTACTTGCAGAGAGACCACCAGAGGGTACACTCAAGCCAAGGAGCAACTCCGAGATGCAGCAGTAAGACAAGGGCCACTAGCACGCTCAGCAGGAAGACCCCAGGCTCCTCCAAACCTGCAGGCACCCCCACATTGGACCAGCAGGTCCCAGCTGGAGACCCCAGACAGAGGCTCTTGTGGTGGTAAACCTGTTGGCACCCAGGCCCCAAGGCCCTGGCTGGTGTCCCAAAATGGATGTGGTCATGTGCAACCAAACCTGATGCTGCAATCTTCTAGGCTGGGGTAGCATCGGTAGTGGCGGTGGTTGTTGGCAGTAGGCAGTAGGTCACCAGTAGTGGTGGCTGCAGCAGCAGCTGCAACTGCAGCTGTGTGGGCAGTGTCACAAGGCGATCTCTGGGGGTCAGCATTGGTGTTGGCTTCAGTTGCATCTGGGGCAGTGGTTTCTTCTGTGGCAGCAGCACCCAGAAAGAAGACCTCCAGGAGGCCTCATGCTGGCAGCCGTGGAATTATAGGCAGCAGCAATCCTTGTCCTTCCTTTTTATGGGGAACTTTCTTGTTTCAGGGTGGCAACCTCCACCATTATACTTTCACAACTTGAACTTGTACCTAAGTCACGTATCTGTATTCCTCCCTGAACCCAGGTGTCGTTCAGATTAGCTACAGCTTATTACTACTTCCTGGCCAGATTTCAAGTTTAATATTAAATTAAAATGTGTACATTTCATATAGATCAGAGAGGGCAAGCCACCCACTCTCCTGTTCCCTATTCAGCTTCAAAACCATTCGATTTCTGCCAATGATATTTTCCAATAGTCTGAAGTTCATTTCAAACAGAACAATGAAGCAATAACACATTTTTTTTTTCCTTCCAGGTTTTCTGGTTGATAGTTGAACATTTCATTACAGGGTGAATTTATTCAATACCATGCTATTGTCATCGTTACTCACCTTTATGCTTTACTTATATTTTTAAAATAAAATTTGTAGAAATTCATTAGGCATTAAATTGAATGTTTTATACAAGTCAAACTGCGGTGCATTAGCATTCAGATAATATATTCCATTTCCCCCACACATTCATTCTCCCTCCCTCCTTCCCTTTCTTCCTTTCTTTCTTCACTCCCATGTATTTGCTTAATATCTACAGTGTTTTATTCAAACTTGAGTACAACATCCCTGGTCCCCAAGGAGCTCATCGCTGAGTGCAGGAGCTGAAAATGTAATCTGTTTTATGACTCATGAACTTACCTTGGCAGAGACCTGTTACCTATTGTTCATTTGTACAGTCTTTATCTTCCATTGTTTTGCTATTTTGAAAGCTATTTTTGTGATTTATTTGATGTTAATTGCTTCAATCACCTCTCTAAAAGATACAATTACTTGTGTTTTCTTTCAGTCCCTTAGCAACTTCCCAGTTCTTCTAGACCTCACAAAGATAATTTGGGCTGTGGTGAATTCATTAACAAATTCCCTTCATAATTTAGGATTCTTGTCAGATCTGCAAGTTTGTAGGCAGCACCCTCGAAATGAGCATTTTCCTTAACCTACTTAAAAAACAAAGACAATAACTCCAATTCTTCTAGTATTCGTCTTTGACCTTGAAAGGATTCATTCTTGCTTTCTTTAAATGAGAAAATTTGGGGTTTTTTTTCCTCTCAGTCATCTTAGACCATAATTCTCAGAATTTTCACATTTCCCAGGCATGCAGTGCTTCAAGAGAAAAGTAACATTTGAAAAGCTCATTTATTTCCCTAAAGATTATTGAATTGACATTAGTTTTCTGATGTTTTCCACTTGTTAATAGTGACAATTCTTATAGTAGGAATACTGGATACTCAAAAGTCCTATTGAGGTCACCCTTTGCTTTTTATTTTTCTAGAAATTAGGTTTCTCACATGAGTTTTACGGTTGACCTTCACATGCCTGTGTTTTCAGGACACACTGAAATATTAATCCCTTGAATACCTAAGTCTGTATTTCAAATCCACAAATATTAAGGCTCAATATTATCAAATATTTATCTCTAGATTTCAAAAACTATTTCTTTTATTATACATCATAGGAAATGATTGTTTACTTTCTATTTCTTTAGCTGTCTTAGTTACTGATACTTTTGTTTTTTAAAAAAACTTTTAGTTTGAGATAATTTCAATCTTACTGAAAATGTTCAAGAACAGTACAATGAACTCTCTGTTTTTAGCTTAGATTTACTGTTTGTTAACATTTACTTTTATTATTTTCTAGTGTCTCTTTCCCATCTCTGCGTGAATTGACATGAATTGTGTGTTTATGATTAACGATAGATGATATGTAAATAGAATATGCATTTTTTCCTCTGAATCTTCTGGAGGTTGCAGGCATAATGTTCCTAAATATCTTATTTTGCGTTTCCTAGGAATAAGGGCTTTCTCTTACATAGCTATGGTAAATCAGGAACTCTAACATGAATCCAGTATGATTAAGCCACAGAGCAGTTTCAACTGTTGCAATTTCATTAATTGCCTCAACCATGTTCGGTATCAATTTTTCTCCCAGGTAAGGATCCAGTCCAGAGACACACATAATATTTAGTTGCTGTATCTCTTTAGTTTTCTTGAGTCTGAAATAGCATTTTAGCTTTCTTCGTCTAAAGTGGTACTAAAACTTTCGAAGGGCATTACTTAGTTACTTTGTAGACTGTCACTCTACTTGAATGAGTTGGGGATCTCCTTGAAGCTCTAGGCATATATTTTAGGGAGGAAGATCACAGAAGGGGTGTTTCATCTTTCTTGGTGGCTACATTGTGTCAGGGCACTCCTTTGTAGTTTATTTCACTCTTTGATAATACATGGGGAGATACTTTGAGATTATGTAGATATCCTGTTATTCATGAAAACTTTATCTACTAGCTTTAACACTCACTGATGAATCTTGCTTGAAACATTTATTACTACAATGACCATTAACGAGATGATTTTTTTATGTCCTTTATTCCTTCTACATTATAATGTGAGGAAGTTGCTCCCTCTTCCCTATTCACCCATTCATTTACTTACATAAGCATGTATTCTATAACTATTTGGGTGATATGTTATTGCTTTCATTTTTTAAATTGATGCTCAAATTGTTCTAGATTTGGTTAGTAGGAGCTCCTCTCTGATTTGTTTTGATATTCTCATTTGCTTTCTTTGAGTGATACGTAAAAGTTGTCTTTGTTTATGTTCATTTAACAGCTGGATCTGTGTTAGTCAGTTTTTCATCACTATGACAAAATACCCAACATACTTAAACTACAAAAAGAAAAAAGTTTCAATCACCAAGGTGCTATTTTAATTCAATTAATGAAACAGTGGTGTTGTAAAAATACAATTTTCCAAAAATTCAAAACACAATACATATAATATTATGGTTAGTGTGCTAAATAATTAACTCATTAATGAAGGGAGCAGTAAAAAGTAAATCTGATTAAAAAGAGTTTTAGAGTGTGCTTATAGGCAATAAAAGAAAAATGCTAAAATAAATTGCATAGTTAGATATGAAAGTGGTTAATCAGCTTCATAGCAATAAATTTGTAACCATGTGTATGATCTTTCTTGTGAGCCAACATCTGTAAGTTAACACCCTACTTCATTGAATCCTGGCAGTGTGTTTTATAAAACAGTAAATCAAACACAGATTCAAAGGTGTACTTTCTAGAGATTAAGAAATCCTCAGACAGGTCTGCTGCCCAATGCTTCATATTACATTGCAAGGGCAGAGAATAGCTTTTGCTTTATTCCAAATTTTTGACAAATTTTCTTATTACTTCAAAGTTGTATTTCTCCTCATATGCCAAGTCAGAACTTTGGATTCTATTATTCAATTTTAATAGAAAACCCAAAACTTCACTGGGTCTTTTGTGGTTCTTCCTAAATCTCTCTTATTGCAACATAAACTAATCTCACTTGTGAAATTAGACTTTGTCTCCTGTAATGATCTTTTCTGAAGGAAATCTGTATTTCAGAAGACTCTCCACCTCCTCATCTTTGAAATAATTAATTCTTTATGTGTTTTCAGGTATCTTGTCTTCTTACCTTTCAGTCTTATTTGCTCCCCCTGCCCTCACAATTCTTAAAACTGCAAAGTCCCAAATATGTTACTATATTCTGATGAGTTTAACAAAAGCATGTGTATGTGGTACATACAATTTCAACCTACGCATCCCTGAAAATGTTTTACAGAACAGCACTTTAGGATTATTATTTTATAACTAGTAAATTAAAACATGATATAGCATAAATTTCCAAACGTTTTATTTTCCTTATTTTGCTTGCTCATTAATTCATTTATGTAGCTCTGCATTCATTTACATATTGAATTCATTAAAATTATTGTTATCAAACATGCATAATATGAAGTTAATCTTAACCTTTCTAAGTGTACAGTGCTGCAAGATTACTCATTCACATTGTTGTACAACCAATCTCCAGAAATTTTCATGTTGCAAAACTGAAACCCTCTATCCAATAAACAACTGTGGATTTCCTCCTTCCCTAAGACCTGGAAACTACCACTGTACTTTCTGTTTCCAGAAAGTACTTTAGCTTCTTTGATAAATGGAATCATACAGTATTTCACATTTACAACTGATGTATTTCACTTAGCATACTCCTTCAGTTCATTCATGCACTAACCTGTATCATGACCTTTTTGATGACTGAACAGTATTTCACTGCATGTATGTGACACACTTGGCTCTCAGTGAACTTTTGAGTTGCTTCCACCTCTTGGCTATTGTGAATAGTGCTGCTATTAACGTGAGTTTGTAAATGCTTTCTGAGATTCTGCTTTCTATTCTTCTGGATGTGTACCTAGAAAGGAAATTGCTGAATTTTAATGTTAATTCTATTTTTAATGTTTTGAGGACCTTCCTTGCTGTTTTCCATAGCAACTATACATTTTATATTCCCACTAACAATGCAAAGGATCCCAATTTATCCATATCTCCACTCATAGTTGCTATTTTCTGCATTTTTTATTGGTTCTTTTGGCTGCCATCATAATGAATATGACACAATATTGCATTTTGTTGTGATTATTGTTGTTGCTGTTTGTGGTGGGGGCAGGGACTAGGGATTGAACCCAGGGTGCTCTACCATTGAGTCACATCCCCAGCCCTTTTATTTTTTATTTTGAGACAGGGTCTTGCTGAGGTGCTTAGAGTCTAAGTAGCTGAGGCTATCCTTGAACTTGTGATCCTTCTGCCTCAGCCTCCCAAGCTGCTGGGATTACAGGTGTGCTCCTAGCACATTAAGGCATTTTTTTTCCCAAAAAAAACCAAAAATCGTTTCTTTCTTTCTTTCTTTCTTTCTTTCTTTCTTTTTTTTTGTAGTTGTAGATGGACAGAATGACTTTATTTTGTTTATTTTTATTTGGTGCTAAGGATTGAACCCAGTGCCTCACATGTGCTAGGCATACTCTCTGCCACTGAGCTACATTTTAAAGTTTTGATTTGCATTTCCCTGTGACTTGTCATGTTGAACATCTTTTGCTTGTTGGCCATCTCTGTATCATCTTTGTTTATCCATTCATTTTAAACCACCCATGGAGAGCCTTTGAAACCCCCAGACTTTGAGTTAATTACTAGAGAAGCAAAATGAGTAGAGTAAGTTTCTTGATCTTAGGAAGTTCACAGCCACTTAGGAAACCAACGTGTGAACAAATGACTCTGAGACAAAGTGGTGAGTGCCTTGAGAGAGGTGGGCAGATGCTTCCTGGGCATTCACCTTACTTTGTATCTTTAGTAGTTTTCTTCTTATTATTCACTTCTAAGTTCACTGTTGGTCAATTACACATTATTCTTTCAGAGATGATTTAAAAGTCCACCCCTTCAGCTGCTTCCACCTACCTTTTATTATTCATTGGTGATTGCCATAGAATGAAATAGGTCTCTGAAACATTCCAGTCATGACACAACTGTCTGTGTCCTATCATGATGCCAAGACCTGACATTGCCTCACTGCCTATTCTTATTTCCTTTATAGGAATATTTTATCTTTGCAATTAATTTAGAAGCTCAACATTGTGACCCTCAACAATTGTCTGTGCTTCTGCCTGTATAAACATGGCTCAAACATTGTCCTGCATCTCCCCTAGTCCTTTCCACGTCTTTGACATAGGATGAGTCAAGAGAAGGAGGAATAGAGAGAGCTATCAAAGGTTTGTCACCAGTCTGTGACTAGCTAATCCAGGGTCCTGCCTAGACTTGATAATGGTCACAGATTAAAATAAAACATTTCTTTAAAATTTCAAGTTTATACTGAGCTGGCCAGGGTTTTTTTTTTTTTTTTTTTTTTTTTTTTTTTTTTTTTTTTTTTTACTTTTTGGTACTAGGGATTGAACCTAGGGGTACTTTACCACTGAGCTATATTCCCCAGCCTTTTTAAATTTTTTATTTTGAGGTAGGGCCTCACAAAATTGCTAAGGGCCTTGCTAAATTGCTGAGGCTGGTCTTGAACTTGCAATCCTTCTTCCTCCTGAGCCACTGAGTTTCCAGGAGTGTGACACTGCACCTGGCCTGGCCATGGTTTTAAAGGGTTGGCAATCAAATTTCTTCGTCCAAACCACAAACCTAATAACTCTGTGCAACATTACTAACAGTTCATAATTTTTTTTGTTAGAAGGTTAAAATAATAATAGAATCAAACTCATGCCAAACATAAACTAACCAGGATACAGACATATCTCTTCCTGAAAGAAAAAGATGAGTGATTTCTGTGAGGCTCATATTTAGCCACTGATCACTCATTAACTTCGTGTTCCTTAAAAGTTACTGCAGTCTCCTGTAACAGACAGAAACAGGACCACATCTACTCAGATAAATACAATGATTCCAGTTACAATCCATCATTCTATTTCTACCCTGTGACGGCACCTTTTGAGGATAAGAATATGATTCTGTTTAAGTATTTTGTTAAAACTGGAAAAGAATAGATAAGAAAGCCACTCCTTTTTATTTATTTATTACTGGCAGTTGAATAGATGTGTACACTAGAGCCTGAACAAATTATGACTTAAATTGTCTACTTGGCATAAAATTAGAATTTGATGTCACTCTATTTCCTAAGATTGATATGCTCAAGTTTTCTCTGTAAATCACAACAAATAATATATGAATACCTAACAGATAGGCTATGATGCTGACAGTTTTTACTGTCCTAACACAATGTTATCAAAGTGAATCTTTTGTCTGGTAGCAGCTTAATATGTGGGAGCTTTTCACAAGGTCAGATTCTCTTCAGCATAGGCAAGTTCCTTACAAAGGTAGCCATTTCCAAAATGGACCCAAGAAGAAATAGAAAACTTGGATAGTCCTATAACTGTAGACAATGGATATGAAAAACCATGTACTAAAAGCCATAAAATTTTGATAAATGAAATATCTGAACAAAGGGAAATAATTGCTCTCTATAAATCAGAAGTCTCAATTTTACTAACATGCCAGGCCTCCCCCTATTGATTCCACTGCAGTACCAGTCAAAATCCTGGCAAGATATTCTAAAACAAATTGACAACTTTATCCTAAAATCTATATGAAAATTTAAAAAAACCTAGAGTAGCCAAAACGATTTTTGAAAAAGCAGAACAAATTTGGAGGACTTACAGTAAATGATTTCAGGCTTTACTATGAAGCTACAATATTCAACAGTTTGGAACTGACAATGAATCCAGAAATAAATCCACATATACATGGTCCAGTTGATTTTCAGCAGAGTTAGACCAATTCAATATTTTGAGTTTGAGATAGCTTTGTGATTTTTTTCAAGTAGAGCTATGAAGTAGGCAATTGATATTTGGAATTTGAGCTTATAGAAGGAGTTTGGGATTACAGATAATTTTTTTAAATATAGTGCTAGGGATCAAACTCAGGGCTTTGGACATGGTAGGTGAGTGCCCTACCACTGAGCTACAACCCGGGTCCTGCAATTAAAAATTGGTAGCTATGTATAGATGGTCATGGAAGCTATGTGCATGAATGAATTTGTGTGGAGATTAAAGACTAAGAAGAATACAGAAACACAAACTTTATAATTAGCCCTCAGGAATGTTAGTAGTTAATGACCAACTAGAGAGGGCAAAACCTGAAGAGAAGACAAGGTAATGGGTAGTGGAAAAGCAAGAGGCTGTTGAGGGAAGAGATAGTTCTAGAAGAAAGGAATAGTAGTGTTGAATGCTACTGAGAACTGACCAAAAAAAAAACAAAAAACCTGAAAAATAAGGAGCAATAGAACAGTCATTGCTAATGTTGGACAGAGTAGTGTTGGGGTAATTATTGGAATAGATGATAGACTGAAGTGACTTGAAGAATCTATTCCAGAAAATAACAGATTGGATCAAACAGACTCATCTCTATTTAGGAGTTTTGGAGGTTTATCCTAATGTTCCACTTACAGATTCCAAAATGTGAATGAAAGTCCCAGGAGCTGGCAGACACCATCTTAACTAAGTGATCCAAGTTAGCATCTTTAGTAAGTGACTCCCTATGCCTCATACTGTGATTAACAGAGAGAGGATCTAGCATAACTTATGTAGAATTTCTGGCAACCATGGACAATCTTGATTTAGACACGAGTATACAAGCAGAAACCCAAATTGAATTGGCCTGTATGCTGAAAAAGTCCATGTTGTGAAAGAAGAGGGGAGGCAGAGGCTTCACTTCAGATGCAGTAACACTAGGAAACACATGACCAAATTCAGTGTGTGGTATCCAGTTGGTTCCTGAATTCATAGGGGGAAAAATGCTACAAAATATATTATTGGGGAATATGATGGAATTTGAATATGATCTGGGAATTCTATAATGGTCTTAGAATGATATTAATTCCTGAATTTGTCATTTCTCCTGTGACTATGTAAGAGGGTATTATGTACTTAGGAGGATGAAGCATTTAGAGATGCAGGGCTATGTAACTGCAGTTCACTTTCAAATGATTCAGCAAAAGTAATAGGTACATACACATATAACGTACGCAAATACAGTGTCCTTACACACAAAGAAAATGTGGCAAAAGTTCAGCATTTGGTTATTTTACTACGGCAATTTCTCTGCAAATTAAATTTCTTTCACAGCAAAAGGAAATTCCAGAAATTATCCAAGCTCTGTCTGATGTGCTAATTTTCATGATTCATAAAATGTATCACACACGGATTAGAGACAGTGATTTGGGAGACTGTTAAATATTAGCAACAGCATTTATCTGTAGCCATTAATGTAATTTGAAACTTAATTTCAGAGGTGAAAAGAGGAATGGGGAAAGCTACTTACCACGACCTTTCCTTCACAATGCATTCTGCCAAATTTGCTGAGATTACCTCTTCTGTCAAAAATCATCACAGGGATCTTCCATGAGAACATAGCTATATTCCGCCAGCATCCTCAGAGATTCCCTAAGTGTGATGCTGGATTCCACAGGGGAAGCAGGGATAAATGTGATGGCCTTTCAAGAGCACATGGTTCAGTGTTGAAGCTCAGGCAAAATCACAGCCTCACAGAATTTGGCAATGATACTTCAAAGAGGGAGGAAAGCTAGGAAGCTCTGTGTCCCAGACTGAATTGGCCAGAGTGATAATAGTTTACCACCAACAAAAATGTCGGGGAAATTAACATACAAGGAAGATATGAGAGAAAATGATGACCACCATCCATTGGCGCTATCATTTCATACCAAAAACTGTGCAGGACAGAACCAAAGGAAAGTTCTTTAAAATGAAATTAACTTTGCTTTATTGAAGGAACAAAGGGCCAGGAATAAAAGCTAAATGTATGGTGCCAACCAAAGAACATGAGGAGTTCTGAGGAAGTCAAAACATTTTTTCATGAATATTAGGAGGGAATGTGGCCACCTCAGTCCTTAACAGACATATTCAATGTGAGTAATAGAAATAGGCTTTGGAAAACTCACATTTGGGAAATTCACACAGAGTGAAAAGCCTTATGTTTTCTATAGCAGCACATCATTGGCACTTAGTGAGTTACAAATACATGCGTGACTGAGGTAAATTTAGTGAATTACTGAAAAAGTTACTAAACAGTGTCCCCAAGACTGAAAAGCTTGAACTTAATTCTAAAATCATTTTAGAAAATATGAGGAAAGTTGCTTAACAAGAAGAAATGTATGAAATCATGTATATTTCTGTATTTACATACATCCTTGAATATATTCATAAAATTTAAAAATAATGTGTATAATTGATTGAAGGAAATACTGAACTATATTATGGATACTGTCATTGTCTTATTCGCTTCACATCATCCCAGTTTTAACTAAAAAGGTAAATAAAATACCTGTTCAATATGAGAAGCAACGATTAAAACACACATTATTATTTTTTGTGTGAATACTGAAACAACATTTTGAACTGTTGATGTTTTCAGTAGGTATATTTAAATGGAGTCTTTTCAATTCAAAACAATAATAAGACTCATTTGTTGAACAATTCAATTAGTTTACCATTTAATTAAAATGGAACAATTGCATGATAGTGAAGCAAATTTATTGAAAAACAAACAAAAAGAGCTTCTTTGTGCTTTGTTTCCATTAATAACCTGTTTTAAAGCAATTAATTTATGCATGGTTAAACTTGAAGATGTTGAATATGTATCCATTCTGCATTGTATTCTTTTTTTCCTGCCTTATTTTCTTAAGTTACTTTCTGCCATGTACTCTAATGCAAGCTGTGTAGTAAACCACATTACATTTCAAACTTCCTCAAAAAGTTAAGTTCAATATTAATGGCTCCTTCACTCTGTAACATCCTGCTAAAGCTTCCAGCAAGTTGACTAATGATGAAAGTAGTCTTCTGGCTTTCTGACTGCTGTGTCCTGGAGAGCTTGGAAACGATGTGTTACAAGGAATGAGATGCATATTTAACAGTCAGGAGGAAATCTTGCACCAAGGATGGCTGTCAATCAAACCAACCCTCCTGCTCTTTTAGAGCCAGAAAAATGCAGATAAAAATGAATGCAGCTGACAAAATAAACAAGGAATACAAAACTGGATGAAATCTGAAATCTCCTTAGTTTATCTTTGTCACAGGTCATTGAAATACAATTCTATCATGACATCATTAGAATTAGAAAAGTGTCTTGTTATGGGATTTGCAGACAGAAATAAATATTGCTGAATATTCTCAGAGTATGTGGACTTTGCACCATGTGTCTAGTCTAGAATATGGACTGAGTTAGGGACTTTGATGATCTTGTCAAATTCAGTCTAATGCGTCTAGTACCAGTTTCCAGCTATTGTTACCAACATCTGGATTTCATCTGTGCTGCAACTCCTATTAGAAAAGAAGGGACTGTGAACGAGTGATAGCTCCATGGTGCCGTATTACCTTCCAGTCTTCCTAAATCAACATCACTCTGCCTTGGTTTCTTCATCCCACTGAAATCACATCCTGGCCTCAGTGCCACAGGATGTGAGCTAATAGCACTCTGGATGCTATGCATGCTAAATTGCTACCTTCCCTAATGACATGTCTTATCTGTAAGAAGAAAAAAAAAACCTCACATAGATTGCAAGGTGTGAATGGAATGCAGGGGAATTTTAGGTAGAGTCTGCTTGGCACAGGGACACTGGGATAGGGACTTGTTATTCTTCTTGTCCATGAAGTTGTCACTCAAAACTGCTGCAGAAATAACAGTAGACAAGAAATGGACTTCAGTCGATTGAGACATTACTCAGTTATTTCCTGAGCTTTGTTTATCAAACAGTGTAGAGAGGAAACACTATGGAATAGTGGGGAAATTTCAAGGAGAAATAAGAGGAGATATCTCCAATGGGGCTTTTTATGGCAACTATAGTTCATGCCCATCTTTCATATCTTCTCTGTCTACCCTAAGTTACATGGAATGCCTTTTTTAGGGTGGCTTTTTTTTTCCAAGAAGAATATTTTGTGACCTTTTTAGATTTCGAAGCATGTCATTTGATTTGGAGATAATGTTTGAACTTTTTGTCCTCAGTGACAAATGGATAGAGGAGGGGAGTGATACTTTCAATGAAAAAAACTCAAGTCTGTAGATTTGGGAAATATTCTAGGTTTTAGAGATAGACAACTTTCTAATCTTAAACACAATCCTGACTGATTTGGTTTATTTGGCCCAATCATCACAAAATCTACTTTGAGAAATTTTTTTTGGTTTTTCTTTAGTGTTTACAACTTTATTGCATAGATTTCTATAGGATTGAGACTGAGATTTTCTTATTCCTACAGCTGAATTTACAAGGGAAAGAAAAAGTCTTAATAATTTTATTTTGTGGCATTTTATATTCAATAAATTATTACTGAAGATGAGGACTAAATGGAAAATACAAGTCAGGGTAGATAAAATATTTTCCATTTATATATTCAGGATTATAAGCTCACCCAGAGGGACTTGCAGTCCAACTAATCAAATTAGAACTCATTCATGTGTCCACATAATATTGTTAAAAAAAGCACTCACTGTGTGGGAGAGAGGGAGGGACAGTGCGTTATCTGCCAATGAGGAATGCCAAGATGGTAAGTCGTGTCCCTATTCGCATTTTTGAAGAATATTTGGGTCAGTGTTTACAAGTGTGGCAAAGCAAATTACTTCATAGACTAGAACTGGTTCTTCAGTGTTCAGAAAACTCATTGCTAGTTGTGATTATTGTTATGATTATTATTAAACTGAAGACTTCTGCCACCATTTTATTTTCTCACTATTTCATATTAGGAAATAGATTATCTCATGTTATCATCTTTATCTAAGTTTTGTACATATATGTATATATATATAGACATACATACATGCATATGTATGTAATACACACATATAATTCTTATATAACATATAATTACAAAATAGTATAGATTCATTACAAAATAAAATTTAAACAATACCAGAAATACCAGTAGACAAGAAATTAACCATTCTGACACTTATGTTGTTCACTTTAAGAAAATACCAGGGACATGGTTTCATGGCCACATATATTACCTATTCTTTTTAGAGATTGCCTTTGTATTTATTTATGTGACAATCCTATATGAAGATTGAACTCAAAAAGATGAACTCTGTTTTTCCCCTCATTTTTATAATCATTCATCCAAATAATATTTTTATGTTCCTGAATATCTCTCTAGAGAAAAACTTTCAGTGTGATAGTAGGCCTAGGGTCCAGTGGCTTTACATGAATTAGACACTGAAGTAAATTTGGTAACCTCTTATTAGTTAAGTCTTTGAGCCACTATGGATGGAGGATACAAGACTTTCTAGTTTTAGGACAGCTGATGATCTCTAACTTTGTGTTAAATTTTGGAGTCATTTTTAAGCAAATTATATGTTGATTTAAACCTTTTATACATTGGCCATAATGCTGTTTTCTTATAATATTAAACTTCTATTGGGTGAAATTTAATGTTAAATAAAATAGTAGGAGAAGGCTAGGCATTGTTCTGTGCCTATAATCCTAACTACTTGGAAGGCTGAGGCAGGAGTATCCTGAGTTTGAGGCCAGCCTGGGCAACTTAGTGAGATCCTTTCTCATAATAAAATGTAAAGGAAGCCTGGGGATGCAGCTCAGTAGTAAAATGCTTGCCTAGCATAGGAGAGGCTTTGGGTTCAATTCCTAGAACTGCAAAAAGAAAAAAAAAACCAAAAAATATAAGTGACATTTATTCTGAATTTTAATGTGATGTATCATGCACATACAGCTATGCATAACATACATTGTATAAATTACAGTAATAACATGAACTAGGAAATAGTACATGATAAGCTCCTTAGAATACTTGGAAACATGACCTGGATTCTATTTCCTTCTGCCCCAGCCCTGAATGTACTACATACTGCATGTACTCTATACTGAATATACTATATAGTGAGCATACTGTTATGTTGAATTTTATGTTTATAATTGCTGTGGTTTTCTTTATAGTTTTCCTACTTTTTATGTGCCTCTAAACAACACACTTTTCTTAGTTTGGAATTATATGTAAATGAAATCATACAGCATATGTGCTTCTGGGGTTTACTTTTTGCCCATCATTCTGATTTTCAGATTCGTACATGTTGGTGTTTGTAGTAGATTATTATTTTTACTAATGTCTCTCATCATATTACATAAATATATCATGATTTGTTTATCCCACTTTATTGGCTTTGAATATTGTGTTGCTTCCAGGATTTTGTCATCATAATCATAACCTAACAATAGTGCTGCAGTAAACTTACACCTGACTTTCTTTAGACAATGATGTTCAAACTTTTTTGCCTGAGATGTGCAGAAAAAAATCTTTGTCTTCACAATTTACTTAATACACACATTCACATACACGTATATATGTGAAAAAAGGTCATAAAGCAATACATACCCTTACTGGTTGCAATGCATTGTGATATTTTCACTTGATTCTGTTTATTTTTAGATGAGTAAGTCACAGCTCACAGATGGGAATATGCAGCCCTCCACCATATATCCAAGAGCAGAAATACTGTATTTCTATATGTGCAAGTATTTACTTTTATTAGATATTTCCTTTTTTCTAATTTAGTCTCTAACCATCTTTGGATGGGAGTTCCCAGTAGTTCTTGATTGACTAACTTTTACTTTTTTCCCACCTTATCTGTGTGGAATGATAATTCATTGGGGTTTAATTTCCGTAAGGCAGGGCACCTATTCCTTTTGTGCTTCTTTCAGCCATCTTCCATTCCTTTGATGGGTTTTCAATCCTTCTGTTTTTTTTGTTGTTGTTGTTGTTGTTGTTTTGATTCTTGGGAATGTTTTAGGTATTCTGGCTCCCAAGCCTTCATATCTTGTTTAATTTGTGGTTTAGTTTTCATTTTCTTAATGGTGCCATTTGTTGAAACAAATCTTAATTTTGCTGTAGATCGCTTTTTCAATCTTTTTTAAGGTTGATGACGAGATCTTGCTTAATAAATTCCTCTCTACTCTAAGATCATGAAGATAGTCTCATATAATCTCCTAAACGTTGTGTGTTTTGCCTTACAAATCTTTCATCAACCTGAAATTGATTTTCATATGGTTCAAAATAGAAGACGAGATTTTATTTTTCCTATAGGGACATGCTCAATCATCTGAGACTGTTTCCTGCAGTGGCCTTTCTCCATTTCTGCAGGCCAACTTTATCATATTATCTGTGTCGGTCTGTTTGTCTACTCTCATGCCAATACCACACTGTCTTAATTAGATACCTTTGTAATAAGACTTGATATCTGGTAGGACAGGTTTCTTCAACTTGCTTTTGTTCTTCAGTAATATCTTGAATTTAATCTCTTCTATATAAATCTTTAGAATGGGTTTTTAAATTTCCCCAAAATAACCTTTAAAGATTTTAATCAGAAATGTAGAGAATCTTTGTATCAATTTGAGATGAATGACTTCTTTAGAAAAGAAACTTTTCCTACCCAGGAAAATAGTCGCCTTTCCATTTTATTTGGGCCTAACTCTAATGTCTCTTAATATGTTTTATAATTTTCTCCATAGACATCTTTCCATCTTGTTGAGTTTAATTACAGCTCAATGTTAGTGTTGTTCTTGTAAATTATTTACATAAAAGTACAATGTTTTAAAATATTCATTTGTTTGTTTTGGTGCTGGGGATTGAATCCAATGGCACTTTACTACTGAGCTACATTCCCAGGCCTTTTTATTTCTTATTTTGAGAGAGTCTCAAAGTCTCACTAATTTGCTGAGGCTGGCCTAGAACTTGTGATACTCCTGCCTCAGCCTCCCAAGTTGTTGGGATTACAAATATGAACCACCATGCTCAGCAAAATGTTTTTATATGTACAACTTCTATAGAGTTTCTTTTCAGTTCTAATATTTAATCTATGAGTCCTTTGAGTTTCATATTGACACCACCATGTCATCAATAAGTAATGTCATTTTTCTTCCTTTCTGACTTTTACACTTAAATTTTCCTTATGATAATATCCTGGTGAGGATTTCAAATACAATTTTAAATAAAAGTAAGACAACCAACATTTTGTTTTGTTTCTGACCTGGAATATCCTTAATTCTGTCACTAAGCACTGCACTTGCTTGTTTACATTTTCCTGTTGTTGGGAGACACTGTTTTGTGCTGGAAAGTTTCCATGATCACTCAAGATTTCTCTCCACCTTTCCCCACATCTGGTGCCCTGGGAGGCCAGCCATGATGGACCACACCCAAGCTTTTCTTGGCTTCCTTGTCTCTTACTGCATTTAGCCCATGAGTATTACTGGTGGGAAAGAGAGGAGGGTTGAGAGAAGGAAAAGAGGGGCAGGATCTTTATTTGTCTCCTTGTGACCAGCAGCATCATTAGCGGTCCAGCTTCTCTCTCTGTGTGTGTGTGTGTGTGTGTGTGTGTGTGTGTCTGTGTCTTTGTGTTTTCTTCCCAGTTAACTTTTTTGGTTAGTAATTCTAACTTAATCCCACTGTATTCAGAAAATGTGATGTGTTTGACATCTTTGAAATTTCTCAAGACGACCTATATGGCCTAGCTCACGGTCAATTTTCATGTAATTGCCATGTCTACTTAAAAACCTGTGTTCTGCCTTTGCTGAATGCAATGTTCACTCTGTTGACAGTAATTTGCTGAGTGTCTATTTTGTGTTAGGCATTATTGTAGGTGATGTGTATACAGAAGTCAATAAAAAGACAAAGAGCCCTTAGCTGGGGGGTTTAACAAAGTGGTAGTGCTTAGCATGCATGAAACCTGGGTTCAATCCCCAGCACAACAACAATAACAGCAAAAAGCCCCAAACAAAATAAAAACCCTGCTCTTTGGGAGAGCACATTTATTCTAGGGAAAGAAATAGAAAGCAAAATTAAGAAGCAAAACATAATATGTATTGAATATTGTATATGTAATATATATTGTATATGTGATAATGAGGTGAGGAGAAAAATAGGTAGAGGGAAGATGACTTGAAATTCTTGGTCAAAGTTGGTCTTAGTGAAGACTGAAGAAAGAGCAGGTCATGTAAATATTTATGAAATTGAAAGAGCCAATGTGAGCTGTTATTATTAGTTTCTTATTAACTATGTATTTCAGATATTTAGTCCATTCACTTTTGAAAGCCTTTGAAAATTTCTAGAAGTGAAGTTTATTTAAAAGTTACTACAACTATTAATATTTTCTCCATCAACCTGAGATTGTCTTTTCTAAATGTTTAGTGGAATTTTTGGAAATTCTTTCCCTTTAGATATCCTCCCCTCAAAAAAAATATTTTAAGCAATACTTTCTTACACAATTGTTTTTGGGAAATTCATAGTGTTTATGTTATACATCTCTTCTACTAACGTGAATATTTATAACATTTTCTCCTTAGAAAAATACCTTCTCCATTATGAAGAACCAATTTGCAGTTGGATCGAACATTACTATATACACAGTATTTAATTTGTGCTTTAATTAAAACTTTCCCCTGATTCCACTACAAAAGGTTTAATGAGACGGAAATAACTCAATTTTAATACCTAATTTGAATTTTCTAGTTAAAGTCTACATTTTATATATTGTGGAAAAAGCCATATTTTTCCTAATAATGAATCAACTAAGCAGTTGGACATGTATGAATAAATTATTTCTGGGCTTCAGATTTTTTTTATTCATTAAAAAAATCAAGTTGATATGTAGGTTTATTTTTCTTCCCAATCTTATTAAATCTTGCTTACTAAGATATCTTCCAAAGTAAACAAAATTGGCACTAGGGTTCTCCTTAAACAAGATTGATTTGTTTTTTAGAATATATATATTTCAAGTCTCTTGAGGGGAGAAGAAAAGGCATATGTATGAGAAAGTGCTTAGCACAGGGCTGGGGTAGATCAATGCAAACAAGAGGACGTGGAATCCTTAACATGGTGAAAGGCTGGAGCCTGAGTTGGTGAGAACAGGCAAAAGGTAATGGAGGATACTTCAGACTCAATTAAAATCGTTGAATTTCTTTAATATAAATATCCCCATTTGCAAGTGTTCAGAGTATTACAGTGGAAATTTTGAAATTAGCAATGTGATGTCCAAGTAAATGTAAAATGAACATACGTCAAGTATTGTATTCAGTTCATGAATGCAATAAATCATATGACATCAAGAACAGTTCAAATGAAAAATTTTGGTTTTTTTCCAACATGGGCTATCATTACGTCACCTAAGTTGGCCTCAAATTCCTGTCCCTCTGCCTCAACCTTCTGAGTAGTTGTTATGTACAGTCTTCTCCCAGTTCCCTCAAATAAGAATTTTTAAAACAACTGTAAATATGATGCAAAACTGCTTAATTTCTTATAGAACCGTAACATTTTATGTAAGGCAAAAATAAATTGTGTCTTTACTGGGCAAAATTTTGCCTTGCTTTAGACAAGAATTCTTTGCATTACTCTCAGTTTCCTAAAATCTCTAGAGAGTTATAAAACAGCCCCATTAATAGAAAGATGATCAAAGGTGCACACCCACATGAAATCAGGTCATTCCCAGAGGGCCCACTAGACCATACCCAGATCTCCACTGAAGGACCCACAGTGATCTCTCTTGCTCATTTCCAAGTCAGGTACAGGTAAATCATGGCAAAAAAGGCAGACACACACTAAGTTGTACAATCATGATAAAAGAGGCAGACTGGTGATCAGGAGTTGGAACTGATCACATTTAGAACAGAAGCCAGCAGGGAATTGTGGAGAGGAGGGTGGACAATTTATGAGATACGATCAGAGACCTTCCAATCTCATCTGCATTTTAATGGACAAGGTGACCAGGACCACAGATGACTTCTTGGCTACATTTTTTTTATAAACTGATATTTCACTGTGAGAGTGAAGAGTTCTCCTTCTTACAACTTTCATGGGAAAGTTTAGAAAATCAAAATATCTCAAACTTATTTATTAGTAGTAATATCTTCAAACATTATAGTGATTTCGTTGCCTTTCCAAAGGCCACTCCAGCTCTTCAAATTCCCAGACTCTGGCTGTTTCTGGTTTGATATCTAATACGAAGGAAAAACCATGAGTAGTGTGACCTGCTCATAATGGATAAAGGTTCTCCTTACCTACCTTGTCTGACCCTGTTCCTTTTAGAAATCGTGGATCTCTCTTTGATGAGCTTGGGACTAACCAGAGTGATTACAGGTCAAGCAGATTTTGGTTCCAGCAATGAAATCTGATCTCAGGCTTATCCTCAGCTGCCCATTCTAGACTTCCTAATGCTAGCATGCCATTTAGAACTATTTGGAAGAAGTTTGGGACAGATTTCAAGAATTAATATTCTAAGTGGTTAAGAGTTCTGGTTCTTAGCTACAGTCCCTAGATTTGAATCTGGATTTTGTACTTTTCCAGCCAGATAGTCCTGGGTGAATCACTCAATTTCACTCTGTCTTAGATTCCCTAATTGTTAAAGGGGACTATAGCTATATCTTTCTCATACAGTAGTAGTGAGGATTAACTAAACTGATGCATATAAAATATATGCCTAACACATGTTAAGTATTACATACATGTTAGATTTTGTTCTAAATCGACAATTTTAGTTCAGATTTAGTTCATTGAACCAAGGTTGAAGAAACGTTTTCATAAGTAATAGACTTTCAGATGTGCTCAAATACACAAAGTATAATATATAATGTGTATATATACATGTTTCATGGATATACATCAAAGATATATGTACACACATAGATAATAAATACATCTATGCACACACACACTTGACAAGGTTCTATGTCAGAGTTCTATCAGAGAAATAAACCAATAGGACACACATACATACACATGCAGAAATTTATTTCACAGAGTTGGATTAAAGGCTTGTAGGGTCTGGGGAGGCAAGTCTAAAACCCATAGGCCAAGTGAGAAGCCAGAAACTTCTGAGCAATAACCAACCCCGAAGTCCACAGGGAGAATTTTTTTCTTTCTCAGGGAAACCTCAGTTTTGCTTGAAGGCGTTTTAGCTGATGAGATGAGGTCCACCCAGTTTATCAAGGATCATCTCTTATAGTCACCTGAATGTACACGTTAACAACTTATATAAAACACTTTCCCAGCAATACCTAGGTCAGTGTTTTCTTGAATAACTGCATACTAACGTCTATTTGAGTCACATAAAACCAACCATCACAAGATGCCGATGATTCTAGATCATATTTCTTGGTGTGTAGCCCCTTTAGTGAAGGATTTTAGAGAGACCTTTTTCCTGGCATTACTTCTGCCGCTCTGCTGGCCCTGTACAGTTAAGTACAAGTACTGTTGACAATATCCAGCTCCCAATGCCCTTCCATTTTCCTTGATACTTTCCACTCTTGGGAAGCACTTCAAACCATCAGGGTTATTCTTGGCATAGGGGTTTGTCATGTCGTCCACTAGAAAGGACAACTTTCCTCATGGTACGGAGAGCGCCTCAGAGTCAGGGGCAGGGATCTTGCCTTATTATTTATTTTTTAAGAATTCTAGAACCATAGAATTTCAGCTGAAAAGCTACCCTTCTTTCTCATTTTACAACAGGGAGATCAAAGGCAAAGTGTCCCAGAAATACAAAGCAAACCTGTGTCTGAAACAGGAATACAACCAGCTTTGCTAATTTCCAGTCACCTTTGATTCCTTCTACATTTTAGCTCTTCATTTCCCTCCACTATTCAAATTATAATGGGAAAAGACGCGGCATTAAATCTGATGATGCTATAAAGAGTCTTCAGACTTTTTCAGACTTAAGTCCAGGTAGTTATAATGTCATTATTTTAAATTTTTTCTTTGCAGTCAGAGGATGAATGAATTCCTTGATGAGATGATGTTAGAGATAAACATAAGAAAATCTAGAGAGAATAGATACTTCAGTTTGAATCACTAAAAATCAAAATGAATCTTTATTTCTAAAATGGTGTAATCTAGGTAGAAAATGGGTAGAAAGCTTTTGCCCATTATTTTACGAACCAGTAAGAGCTGCAGATGGTATGACCCAGAAACCAGAAACCACAGGTGTTCACAATAAGAGGACACTCATCTGTGTGGACACAGGGAACACAGTCTTGTGCTACCACTACCTGTAAGTATGTGTCTCCTTATACAACCATGCAAGAGCCCTTTGGTAATCATCATTATTTTCTTTTAACTCTGAGTGTCTTGAGCAGTCCTTGGCATATATCTGGCCATTCATATATGAGGTGAGTTACTCATATCTAGAATTAAGGTCTTCTACTTGCCTTAATATGGTGGCAAAACCAACCTCAGTTCTTCTGAGATGGAGCACATTGCCAATGCTTATTAGTATCTGCAAGATAAGCTCCACAGAAATAGGTTCCACACTATGATTATGGAGCTATCTTCAAATGTTTGCAAAGAGGAAAGAAAAGGTATGCATATAATATGACGTTAAAAATAGCACAGTGTAAATTACAACTTTACTTCCTTATATAGAGTGAGAATGGGAAATGAGATATTGATTTTTTTGTGAATTTTTTATTATAAAAGGAGATTAATGACCCATTTATAAGAAATATTAATATTTGATATTTACTTAGTTCTATATTAAACATCTAAATGTTAGGTTTGTTATATATAGCAAAGCAATTATAAGCAGTAGCTCAGAATTTTTATAATTCTTTTATATATCTATAGGATGGATAGGAAAAGTTACATTTCCTGTATCCTAAGGTCAAACTTGTGGGAGAAAAAATGAAATGGCTCAAGCACAGAAGTTTGTCTTGGAACCGAGATCAGGTTATCATGACCCCTCATGACACTGCAGAACAAGCAGATCCTTTCCTTGTCCAAGCCACATGTATTGTCATGCCTCAACAGGGTCTTAGCTAACAAGTCCTCTTTTTTAGTAGTATTTGTTGAAAGTTGAAACTATTTCTAACTTTGTACCTACAACTTGATCATTCTTAGAACTGAATTTCATTAAATTTTTTTGAATTCTAAGACAAGTTCATTCTTAGGAAGTTTGTATATTTTAGGACTATGAAATCTAATTCACTTCAATTTTTAAATTTGCAGAAGTTTGGACCAATCCTGCATGACCATAGCATGCATTTTTTTTTTTTCATAAGATTGTGAGTCACTATGGATGGGAACATTCGTCACTTGAGGACAGTACATTTGTCTATTATGCAAGTTGGTACTTGACATGTGTCATAATGGCTGCAATGATTTCCATATATTGAACATTTATTTAATAGCTAGCCATTATATTAACTTAATAGTATTAATAATGTTAATTGAATAAATTATATTTATTTAATGTAGGCATGGTTGTAGGAACTTTTAAGCACATTATAGTGTTTGATAGTTGTAACACCTTTGTGAGAGGACTTATTTTCATTTTAAAGGGGAGAACTAGATCAAGAGATATGGGAATCTAACTAGAAAGTGTCAGAGCCAAATTTCAAGGGGAGTTTTCTTGGAATCCAGTAGATGTGCCACTTGTCTTCCATAGATTCTGTGCTCAACAAATGTTGAATGGATGAGCGGTGCTCCATAGAGTATCTATACTTTGTGTACTAATTGCTTGGTCTACATTTAATTTTAAGGTGCCAATGAGTATTCTAACTTTAAGAGATTTTGCCTTGCTTTAAAGTGGATAATCTGTTTCTAATGGCACAAGAACAAACACCCAGGTGTGAACACTCATTTATAAGCCCTAGATGTGTTCCAGTGATTCTGGTACACCTTGTTTGCTTACACCCCAGCACAGCACATTGATTTGCCATCATACACCCATTAGGGAGGAGACTCCTTCTTACTCACCCAAGGTACCTGATTCTTAGATGGCCTTTGATAAACATATGTTCAGCTGAAACCATTTTGAGTAAGATTTTGGGTGAAAAGGTGTGGTGGGCTGAGGATGCAGCTCAGGGAAGAGTGCTTGCCTGGCATATTGCAGGCCCTGGGTTCAGTCCCCAGCACCAGAAGAGAAAATGAATTAACCTCATTTTCATACATTGCAAAGTGCAAAGTGTACACAATTCTCTTGATCTCTCTAGAAAAAAAAGAGTTTTGCTAAACATCTATAGGTGTTCTCATTGCAGAGAAAAGAGGGCCTGTGACAATCTGCAAACTCAGTCAACTTGGAATCAAGATATGAAAGCAAACAAAGAGGAAGTGGTCCTGTCTTACATGGAATAATCTAGAAATTTTATATTGACATTTATCTTAACTCACTGCTGAGGACAGCAATACGAAGAGGAACATTTTGTAACTTTGATACACCATTTTCTATGTCAGGAGATATTCAAAGGGGTCTAGTTGAATTTTCTCATTCATTCCTCTCACTTAAAATTTCTCTAACGTGGGTAGTATTAACTCCATTTTGTAAATGAAGACATGGAGCCAAGAGAGAAAATTTGCCGAGAGCCACACAAGTAGGCAGGAATGGAGTTGGACTCAAATTAACATCTGTTGAACTCCAAGCCCATATTCTTAGCTTCTTTCCAAACTGCTTCTGAGAAGTCTCTGTTGCCTCAAGGACTGAGAAACCGAGACAGGTCAGGATGCCTGTGAACTTCTGAAACTTCACGTGTTCGTGACGGACTCTTTCCTCCCGCAACCCATGGCCCTGGCCCTGACCATTCCTCTTTTCTTCCTCTTTCTTATTTCTGTTCTGGGACAGCCACTCACATGGTCACCAGGCTTGCTATGTTGGCACCTCCCCACTCTCCCTTCTGTTTCACTTGTTGCAAAGGTGTGAGCTTCCTGCAGTGTGCTTTGAATCTGTCTCTGACTTTCCTCCTGCTTTGTGTTCATTGCTTCTCAGCTGGGAACTTCAAGCCAGCTTCTGATCGGTTCTCCCAGCTCCTTTATTATATTGTGGTGGTGTTGTACTGTTGTTATTTCATTCCATCCTATTATTATTCTAAGATACATCCAAAGCTAAGCTCTGATGGTTGCTCTTTTTTAGATTGTTATTTTCTTTTTCTATATGGAGTGACATACAACTTTCTCAGTCAAGGCTGTGAACAGAGGAACAGAGACCTGGTTTCCTGCTGCTACCAGGAAGAATTGGGAGATTTTTTTTTCAACCAGAGAGAGCCATTATCAACTAAAGCTGTGGTCCTTACATCTAAACAGCCACAGGAAGTAGTCACATGCTTCTTACCATAATAAGTCTTGGGTTGTTATTTTGTAAGCAGGGTACTGAAAGCCGGGTTACAAAGAGAAATACGATTTTTCGTAGGAGACTAAATCATGTTGTTCTTAGAAGAAAATCAGTGTTTGCTCGAGTGAGATGTGTTTGCCTTGGGTAGCCTGGGAGGAAGCCAGCTATTGCCTTTGCTGGTTCAGCTTCTTGTCCATGTCAAGAGACCACCACCCACCCACTCTTAGGGCCAGAAGACCCTATACAAAGGAGAGGTTAATCATTAGTATTTAGTTGAAGACCAAGATTCCAGCACTGGCAAATGCTATGAAAATGGTTGTTTTCTTATAGGGAAAGGGGTGGAGCTTTGAGAGTGAAGAGGACTGAGATTCTAGATGTAGGGATTATGAACTGATTGTGAGGGTGACTTACAGAATAAGATGTGGTGAAGAACAAGAGGAGTGACCGCCCAATTTATCACTCTCTGTGCTATCACAAATGCTGCACAGCAACTTGAAGGACCCTGATGCACCCAGAATACAAACTCATATTCTGATTTGTTACTTTTCCTCTCTCTCCTTTTCTTTCCCTCCCCTTCCCAGGCATCTGACAACATAGGTCCCATAAGGGAAGGACAGATACCAGTCCCCAGTGTGCCCCCAGGTGGAGGCACCTGACCAGTAGACTACTCCCCAAGCAAGTGAGCCCATGGGCTGATGGCTGATATTCTTTCCAGATCTCCACCAGTGAGGGAGATGACACACAAATACTGCACAGTACATGAGGGGCCCTAAACACCCAGATTACATGGAATTCCAGTGACATCCCAACCTTCCCAGCCTGCCTCAGCCCATCCTGCCTCAACCACACTGCACACAGTACCACTCTCAACTCCACTGTCATTTGTTACTGACTCCACTATCATTTATCTCTGTGCTCTTTCCTCAGCGTTCCCTGGCCTCTCCGCCCATCTTCATCAGGCAACACACTTCAGGTCTTGCTCAGATGCTGCTTTTCTGAAGACAGTTTACCACGTATGGTAAAAACATGTTCACTGATCTTTCTCTTTGTCTCTGGTACCAGTGATTGAACCCAGGAGCGCTTAACCATGTAGTCACATCCTCAGCCCTTTGTATTTTTTTGAGACAGGGTCCTGCTAAGTTGCTGAAGCTGGTCTTGAACTTGTGATCTCCCTGCCTCAGTCTCCCAAGTCATTGGGATTACAGGCATGCGCCACCATTCCCAAACCCAACTCTATCTCTCTTTCTTAAACCTCCCCAATACTGTCATGAACCCCCCTTTTTTTTAGTATTTTACATCTCTTACATGCTGTTGCGACTTGCTTTCTTGCTTTAGCCTGCCTACTTGGTTATTATGATAAGTACTATTCCTCAGTAAATAAAAACATTCATGTAAAGTAACAATTTCCCAACTCTCAGTCCTGAGGAGCTTTGAATTCAAAAATCTCTTAGAGGTGATTTAAGGTGTGTCCTACCAGTTCCAACTCTCCAGTACTACCCTAACCATGTGATAGTCTGGAGAGAAAAATGTACCAGACACAAGCTCTTGGTAACTCATAGGACAATGTCAGAGTCTTTCCTATATGAGAATGTTGGCCTATTCTGTTCATTATCTGATTGATCGTGAGGAAAAATGTGACTATGCTGATGGTCCAGGCAGGTTCCCCCCTCACCCTCACTTCTTCCTCGTTGTCTTCCAAAAGCTTCTCCACCAGCCAAGGAGAATGGACTTCCCAGGCAACAAACTCAGAAACCACTTGAATACTAGTTGTTTTAGTCAGCTTTTTCACTGCTGTGACTAAAAGACCTGACCAACAAAATTATAGAGGAGTCAAAGTTTATTTGAGGAATCATGGCTTTAGAGGTCTAACTCCACAGAAGGCTGGCTCCATTCCTCAGGGCTTGAGGTGAGGTAGGACATCATGGTGGAAGAGTGTGGCAGAGGGAAACTGCTCACATCGTGGTGATCAGAGAGCAGAGAGAGAGTTCTCCACTCCCAGATATAAATATATACCCCAAAACTATGCCCCCAAGTCCCACCTCCTCCAGCCACACCCCACCATTTCAGTAATCCAGTCAGTTAGTCCTTATCAGGATTAAAATTCACTGATTGGTTTAAGACTCTCACAATCAAACCATTTCTCCCCTGAATCTTCTTGCATTGTCTCACATGAGCTTTTGAGGGACATCATACATCCAAACCATAACACTAGTTTACACAGAAAAGAATATTCTATCTGTAAACAGATTTTAGAGGAGTCAGTTCCCTTCCTCTTCCTCACATTCTAGAATAATCTAATTGGAAAAGAAGGGAATCTTTAGCAAGACAAGGGAGAACTTCATGGAAGGCACTGTATGAATAGCCCTTGTAGTTTGCCCATGGAGGGAATGGCCTCATATACTGCCCCTCATGCAATATCTCTCATTTCTGAGCAACCAACTGTGCTTATTTTTCTATTCCTTTGCTTCTTGTACATTCTTGTTGGCTCCAGGTTACCCACGTATCCTGACCTCTTGACTTCCATGGAGGTAGAGAACACCTATGTGAGGAGGGTGATTAGCTCTCGTGAATCGTGCTCTTCTTTCTGGCTATTCTCCAGTGATTGGATTTTAAAGGATTTTCAGTGGCAGTTATCAAGTAGTCAAATAATAAAAGCCAGGCAGTAGACTAAAGAGTGAGGAAAAGCAAAAAAAGCCTGGATAATTCAGAAACTGTCAGAAACTCTCAGCCAAGGTTTCACTTTCCACAGTTTAGTTACCTATAGTTAATTACATTTGAAAATGCTAAGTGGAAGTTTCCAGAAATAAAGAGTTCATAAATTTGAAATAACTCTTGTTACAACATATTATTATAATTATTCTATTTTAACATTAGCTATTGTTGTAGTCTTACTGTTTTTAACTTATGAGTTAAACTTCATCATGGATAGGAATGCATAGGGAGTATTGTATTTATAAATGAATCCATGGATACAGGCACCCACTCAACACCTTAGAATGTATTCCCATGAATAAGGGGGTGCTAGTACACTGTCTTAATCACTTGTTTGTAAGGCAGTAGAAGTTAGGTTTTAGAAGTGAAGATATATGAATACTTTATTTTGGACCTGCCCAACTGTTTCTCTGTGAAATATTCCAGAATCAAGCTTGCTCTCTCTCTCTCTCTCTCTCTCTCTCTCTCTCTCTCTCTCTCTCTCTGTCTCTCTCTCTGTCTCTCTCTGTCTCTCTCTCTCTCTCTCTCTCTCTCTTGCTCTCTCAACCTTTCTGACTCTTTGCTCATAGTACTTTTGATGTAAAGTACTAATTACATGTAAAATATAATAGTTAGATGAGATAGGATCTGTCCTTCTAACAGTCTCAAATATATTTTATTGTTTGCCCAAGGGTCAAATATGATTGTTTTAAATCTTCACATGAAGAAATAGAAGGTAAATTGATTTGAATACAAGGTCAAGTTTTTTTCCAGTATTTCATTTGATAGTCATTTCTTTTCTCTTTTTTTTTTTTTTTTAGGGGGAGGGATTGAACCAGGATACTCGACCACTGAGCCACATCTCTAGCTCTATTTTGTATTTTATTTCTCTGAATAAAGAGAAATAAAAGATGTGTTGCTTAGCACCTCGTTGTTGCTGAGACTGGCTTTTGAACTCGTGATCCTCCTGTCTTAGCCTCCCAAGCTGCTGTGATTACAGGCATGTGCCACTGTGCCCAGCATTGATAGTCATTTCTAAAGTATCTGGAATTAAACAATTTTATTGAGAGTTGAGCATCCTGTTACATATAATAAGCTGCATTGAAATATGTTCTACAGGCAATTAAAGATTCTGAGCCATTTTGACTATCTAGCAATTTTTCTATTCTGGCAATTTGGTACATATAGGTCCTATCTGAACTTTCAAATTAACTTTTAAAGCATGAACGTGACCAGCCAACCAACCACTATACAGCCATCTACCAGCTTGTGTGATTGTGTGTGTGTGTGTGTGTGTGTGTGTGTGTGTGTGATCAGGTTGTAAATGTAAAAGGTTGTAGGGAGAAATGATCAGCAAGGATGAAATCGTTAGAAAGGATAGAGTTTAAAACTTTAGAAGAATGTAGCAATCTATGTTTCACAGCCAGCTAGGTACTATTTACACAATTGTTTCTATTAAAATTGAAATGATATTGTAGTTAATCCTCCATGTTTAGGAGCTTTATTATGAACTAAATTTAAAATCAATACAAGTGAAGTTCAAGAGAGGGTCATTGTGTAAAAATGTTGGTAGTAGTAAAATGTCCTGCAGTAACTGCCTAAAACAGGGTTACACTCTTGATAAATGAAGCTCAGATAAAAGCTAATATGTAAAAATGAATCTGTGCATAGACTTTTTGAAACTTAACTCCTGAATAAAAGTCGGGATCTTGCAAAACACTCTACCTTTCCTCTTATTTACTCCTTACCCTCTGCCCACTTAACTCACGGCTAGGTGGCATTTTACACTTTCTCAGGGTTACATTTTCACAGGTTCCACTTAGTGAGAAGTAAAAAATTTCTCTTCTGGAGACTGTCCCAGGATTAATAATCTATCTGGTTTGTTCAATATGACCCTCCTGCAGTCCCACTGCCAAGATAGTTGCTCTCAACTGTTCTCTCATTGGTCAGTGGTCTTGTTTTTTTTTTTTTTTTTTTTTTAATCTTATAAGGGTCTTGCAGCCTAGAGTAAAAGTAAAGCCTTAGAAATCCCTTCCTACCTCTTGCTTGGAATGTTTGGGAGGCTGCTTTATTGTTGACTTTGGTGTCAGTGGTGGGGAAAGTGCTAGGGATCAAACCCAGGGCTTCCTACTTGGCAGGCAATTCCTCTGCCAGAGCCCCATCCCCAATCCTCATGAGGCTACTTGATGAGGCTTAGGCTGGTGAGTTTGATGTTATTTATTTATTTATTTTTCTTGATTATGAAGATTCGTAACAGCACTCATTTTTTTCCGCTGATGTTTTTGTTGACTTTCCCTAATATCAAAGCTCACTTATCTTTCAACCTTCTAAAAAAGTGAAGATTTTTCCTTTGTGGGTACGAGACAAAGGGATACCAGGCAAGTCCCCAACAGACCCAGCCAATCTACCATTTTGTTTAGGGAAAATCTTGGGCTAGTCTTTTTCCCCATTATGAGAAAACAGTTTGTAGTTTTGACAAGTTCCTGAACTGAGTTGCCTTTTTATCACTGAAGGACATTTAGACCTCTGCTTTTCTAACAAAAGTTTGAACAGTTAAATAGAGCTAAAATAGAGCCCACAAAATGAACAGATGTATGTGGAATTAAATTTACTGTTGGTCATCTGAGAGAAATTGCTCCTAATTTTCTGGTGAATTAATTTGGATTTATATCCAAATTGATAAGTATTTTTTTCTGAATGGTAATTTGTTGATTAATTTGCTACTGTTTTAACTCAACCTTGGGATTTGCTATTTCATACTCTTCATTTTATTTTGTATATGGTGCAAAGAAGAAATGTACTTTAATAATGTATAGTCAGGGGGCTGGAGATGTAGCTCAAGTGGTAGCGCGCTCGCCTGGCATGTGTGAGGCACTAAAAATAAAATAAAGATATTGTGTCTACCTAGAACTAAAAAGTAAATATTTAAATAAAATGTATAGTCAGAAACATTTCTTGTCCATCTACCCATTTCCATGTAGCCATATAAATAATTATTAGCTTCTAGTTTATTTTTCCCATGTTTCTTTTTGCAAAAATTAGCAAATTCGTGTGTGTGTTTATTTTATATATTATTTTTCATTTTTATGTAAGGAAAACATACTATATGCATTATATAAATTATATATAGCTATGTACCAAGCACAATATATATCTATATCCCTATCTGTATCTATGTATAGATATATAGAGAATGTATACCTACATATATACACTAACAATAATATGATAAGAGCAGTTCATGGGGATCTTTTTTATTCTCTTTGTTTCTGCATAGTATAGATATTATAATGAAGATATTTGGTTAACAAGTCCCCCAAGTAAAACTTATAATGATGAAAATGGCACATCATAAAATTTGTTGAAGGTTAAAAACTTATGTAAGAAGCACATTGGGAAAGATTACATGAAGTTAAATTTGGTAGAAATAGCATTAAAAAAAAACTAAAACATTACAGGGTAAGGTTTCTCATTGACTAAAAACCATTGGGGCGGGGGTTGGGGTCATGGCTCAGTGGTAGAACACTAATCTCGAACATGTGAGGCACCAGGTTCTCTCCTCAGCACCACATAAAAGTAGATAAAATAAAGGTATTGTGTCCGTGTACGACTAAAAATATTAAAAAACAAAAACCATGATCATAATCAAATTTTCTTGACAGAGTTTTGGTATGCCAAATTTGACTTGGGGAAATTGGGCTCATTAGAAGTAAGAGCTGCCAGGGAAAAATAACGATAGAGAAGCTGTAATTGGAAAAACATGATATTCTTAAGAAATCCAATAGAATAATCATAGCTTCAGAGTAGTATTTAGTTTGAAAGACTCAATCTTCATAATCAAGATTATCAGTTACATCACATATAAAAATGAAAAATTAACTGTGCTGGATAAAAATTGATCAAAGAATCAAATTGGCTTAATGGAATGAGCTCCAGAAAATACTTGCTATTATTTTTTTTAACCACCAAGCACAAATTTCCTAAGGGGAATTGTTTTGATGGCTCTATCTTATTCTTTCCCAAAAGACCAACTGCAACCAAACAAGTGAACATAACTTCGAGATCTTATTTTCTTTATAATAAAATAAGATGAGGTTTTATACTGGGTCACGTGGCTCTTCCTCTTCCTATCTCCTCCCAATTCAGAATGCCTGCATCTCGTCACAGCCAGCATTCTCTGAGATCTGCCGTTGGCCTTAATGCTTTCAGTCTCAGGACAATCTTCTTTGTACTTTCAGCCTTCATTTTTTTCCAGAGAATCAGCTTGGTCTGCCCATCACAGCTACTCTGCTTCCTGTCCTAAAGTCGTTTTCCTTAGGCATGCTGAGAATCCTGGTCCACCTTGTACTGGATCTGTTTGTAGGATTGGTGTTTGCCATACTTCTTCCAGAAAGCCCACAGGGTCTTAGGACATTTATCATGCTTGCAGGAGTACTATTGGCACAAAATGCCCGAAAATACCTTTTTGATGAAACTGGATCATGTTTTTATGATACCGTTTAAAATATGTTACACAGGACCAAAATACCTTCTGGGTCATAAGGTGGTGTCAAACAAACTTCACTGGTGTGTCCTCAGCTCCTTTTCTGCAAGTCTTGCCCTTGATTTTTTTTTTTTTTGTCTCTTCCATTCTCTTGTGGTCTTTGATGTACCATTTCAGCTCAACTAGGAATCAATTAAACTTTCCTTTGAAGTGTTTCTTTCTCCCTCCCATTTTCCAATAACTCAATCCTCTTTCCTCTGGAGATCCTTGAATTCATTAAACAGTTCAGACCTTCTTTCCTCCCTTCTGTCCCCATTACGAGTCACCCATTATAGTTGTGACATTTGCCTACTTCAGATACTCACCAGCCTGGGAAGAGAACACTCACCTTACCTGTGAGTGCCCTCAATCCCATCTCGACCTTCCCGGCCATTGCCTCCCCCCTCAGTTCTCACCTAAACTCTTGCTCTGATGCCCATTTGGCCCAGCTTTGGCTGAGGCCAATCCTATTGTTGATCAGGGAAATTGTGGGAGCTCTCAGTGAAGGGCTCCAGGGATTCAGAATCTCCCCAGTTCTACTGGCAGTTCCATGCTGGCCCTGAGTCTTGGTGTAATGATTGCGTTTAAGATGGTGCCTTAATAAATGGTCTATTGTGTACCCCCATTCAAGACTCTGTGTTTCTGTCTTCTCAGCTTTAGCTGGTTATTTTTATTGTTATAATAGTAATAATGATGATGATGATGATAATTATTAGTGGTGGTGCTAGGGATTAAACCCATGCTAAGTGCATGCTCTACCATTGAGCTATAGCCCCAGCCCCAAGTTTCTGTTCTGATAGCCTTTTTCATACTTCCATTACACTGAGACTGCATTATCAGCCTTCTGAAAGAGCAGGATTCCTATCCTTGAACTCTAGCCTCTGGTTTGATACCCTTTTTCCATCTTCCAGAATTTCTGGTGTCTATTAGCCACCTGCTTAACTAGAACTCTGAGTGTTAGCTGCTCCAGACTTTCCATATCTTGGCCTCTTCTGTAGTTAGTACACCTACTCTTTATCTCATATTGAATCTGCCAGGCAAGAACCATTTGGTAGACTTCTTCCTCATACCCCCACAATTTTCTCCAGTTAAGACACAACTTAAATTACGCTTCTTTCTATTCCTCCAGCATCTTCTTAATTGTAGAAGTTATTTCCATGTCCAAGTCTCAAGCAAAGACTTCCTTTCAAATTTTCATTTTGGCAAAACTTAAACATATTTAAATATGACCAACAACATTTTATTGAATCACCACACTTCTTTGTGTGTTAACCTTTCAATCCTTAGTTCCTTTGGGAGAAATCTTTTTGTTGTTGTTGCTACTCTACAATGCTCTGAAGTATTCTTAGAATAACAAGTAATTCACCTACTATCTACATCTGTTCAAATATTTCATTTCATTGCTGTTCCCCCAAACAGAAAGGTTATAACATATTAACGTATTGAAAACTAGTTGAGTGCTGGGCCCCCTTGGGTCCGAAGGTGGATAATATGCAGTCCTTGTCCTGAAGGACACACCATACAAAAACTACAATACAGTAGGATGAAAGTTCTACAGATGGAATGTGCAAGGAATCTTGGGAGCACAGGGGTAGGTTTGACTTTCTGCCTTAAAGTAAGAGATTCAAGGATTGGGGCACAGCCAACTTTAGCTGGTTTCTGATGAAGGAGTAAGAGTTTGCCACAAGTGGGCATCGATGTGCCTGGCAGGAGAAACAGGAAGTGGAAAGATGATCAGACATGTCAAAGAATGGCCCATTCCACTGAAGGAAGCATGAATAATTCAGGTGGCTCTATCAGAAACTTCACAGAAGGAGGAGGAGCAGGAAATATGGCTGGAGAGACAGGTTGAGGACCGCTGGTGAAAGATCTTACATGCTATATTAAGGAGTTGAGACTTGACTCTGTGGATGGTAGGGACCGCTCCCTGACAGTTGAGCAACTCCTCAACTGCTTGATGGAGTAATCCAATCCTTCTTGCCTGCCAAAAATGTATCCATTACATTAAGAAAAAAAAATCAAGAATTTCATGCTGTGGAAGCTACATAAAGCTGGAATGTTTATTTAAAAGACAGGTACCATCAAGTACCATCCTACACATTAGCTCCACAAATCTCTTTGCTCTCATTTTACGAAGTATCTTTCCTTATTTTGTATATACCTTGTCAAAAAAATATACTTAAAAGTAAACTTAGATCTCCCTGATAGTCGGATATGTATTTACTTGTATTTGAATTTTATAGTGAGTACAGAATTGTTTTTATGGGAAGAGTGTGTTAGTCAGCTTTTTGCCACTGTGATCAAAATATCTGACAAGATCAACTTAGAGGAGGAAAGTTTATTTTAGTTCATGGTTTTAGAGGTTCAGTTCATGGTCAGCTGGCCCCTTCACTCTGGTATGAGATGATGTAAAACATCATGGCAGAAGGGCATGACAGAGGAATGCTGTTCCACACATGGAAGCCAGAAAGGGGGGGAGGGGGGGGGAGTCAGGGGGTCAAAGTGAAATCCCAGAGAAGCCAGGGGTCTAAGGTACAATTCCAAGAGCATACTCCCAGTGACCCACCTCCTCCAGCCAAGCCCCATCTGCCCACAGTTATCAATCAGTAATCCTTACAAATTACTAATCCATCAAATGGATTAAACCACCAATTGGGTTACAACTCTCATAATTTAATCATTGTATCTCTGTACATTCTTGAATTAATACAAGAGCTTTTGAGGGACACCTCATATCCAAACCGTAACAATGTGCGTGCGTGTGTGTGTGTGTGTGTGTGTGTGTGTGTGTGTCTTTGTGCCTGCATGTGTGTATAAGGAGAAAGACATCTAGAGAGAGAGAGAGAGGTAGATAGATGGAGAGGATGAAGATTGTAAGAGCTTCTGATTTAGCAATATACATTTTGTTTTCCTTGAAGTTGTTTTGATTATATACGACTTCTTCCCTGAGTTACAATGAGGATAAGATCTCAATGTTTTCTAAAACTTTCAATTTCAAAGGCTAAACATTTCAATTTATCATATAGTTCTAGAAAAGGAATTATCTTTCAAATAATTATAGAAATGTTTTCAAAACTCTTCCTTTTCACAAACATTTTTTTAACAACTTTGCTCTAGAGGAGTATGAAGAAAGTATTCCTGAGAATGGTTAATCAACTTCCTGTTTGTAAACATGAGTCCTAGTGAAATGCAGTGGGATGGGGCGCTATTCTACATTGATCCAACATTTTTTATACACCAGGCCCTTGGTGAGGTGCTGGGGCGAGGTCTACAAAGATCAAGAGTGATTCCTCTGCCCGGAGCCATATTGACCGCTCTTTGTCACATCATCTCTGGTCCCGTGGTTGCTTTACTCTTGTGATCTGGCCTTATTTGGGTCATTGAAGTCCATTCATACTGCAGCCTGAAATTGCTTCTGTGCCTGGCTTTCCTCTCTCTTGCTAACCTCTTTCACTTCCTTTCCAGTTTGTTTTAGGAGCACTGGGGGTCATTTACAACCTAAGCAAAGTTATGGTCCATTCTTGTCATTCATATTAATTATAGTTGCACTCTATTGTGTTACTGCAAATACTCAATTAATGAATACCGAATTTATGCTCCTATGAATGATAGGGAATATGATGGAGAACATAAGATTGAATTCCTAAAGTTTCTGGTCATAACATTTTCCTCAGTTCACCACTACATAATCCTTGTTTTATGTGGGTTTCTGTTTAAAGATACTTAATATATGTCTTGATTCATTAACATTGAGTTCATGTTCAAAAGCACTGCCACTCATACCTGGATGAAGCTTATGTAGCACGTGGATTTTCTGTGTAATTTATGGTACAGTCTTCTTGCACTTAGAAACACTAGAGTACACTTCAGTATCACAGTAGGGAACCATTTTAAACACCTAAAGGAATGAAAAGCACAAAAATGCAACAACAAAAAAAGTGACACTAAATATAGCCTCAAAAGGAGACTTGTTTATAGTATGAGAGTTGAAACTAGAAGGCAGACTCTTGCCTAGTTGACTTCAGATGGGCCATGTATTGGGGGTAACTCTAAGCTTTTACTACTCTGTAAAAGAACACAAATGACCACAAGAGAATTGTGAATATTGATTGAATTTTAGCAAGTAGGCAAATTAGCGAATATGGAATTTGTGAATAATGAGGATTTACTGCATATGTATATATGTGTTCTGTACAGCTAGAAACTCAGCCAGGAATAAATCTGCAGGCTTGTGGCAGAATTTCTTCCCCAGGCAAAACCTCAACTTTGGGAGGGTCTTTAGCTGATTAGAGAGGCCCACCCATATTATCAAAAGGGATATCCTATACCCAAAGGAAATTGGTTGTAGATATTAATTATAGTTGCACTCTATTATATTACTACAAATACTAAATTTGTGAACACCAAATTTCTACTTTTTTACAATGCCTTCACAGCAATACCCAGGTTAGTATTTGACTAAATTTCTGGTGTACTATATCCTAGCCAAGTTGATGCAAAAACTAAATGTATACCAAGAGCTGAAATTTGGTTACAAAATTAATTGAACAGGTAGTGGTCAGAGGGCATATCTTCTTACAAACAATATATACCATGCAAACAATTTTAACTTGAAATTAGTTTCTTTCTCTCTCTCTCTCTCTCTCTCTCTCTCTCTCTCTCTATATATATATATATATATATATATATATATATATATATATATATATATATATATATATATATATATATATATAGTGCAATACTGGGGATGGAACTCAGAGTTTGCACATGTTAGGTAAGTGCTCTACGACTGAGATACACACCCAGCCTTTTAATTATTATTATTATTATTATTATTATTTTGTTTTGAGGCCCAGTCTCACTAATTTGCCCAAACTGTCCTTGAATTATGATCCTTCTGCCTCGGCCTCCCAATTAGCTGGGCTTACAGGCCGGTACCATGGTACCCTGCAGTTTTTCTATTCTTGAATTATCTTTTGGCTGCAAGGCCACCGGTTGTCTCTAGTGGCTGTTTCTGTCAGGATGTCTATCTCCCTCCTCCCCAGGCCTTTCTCTTTCCTCTCTGCGGAAGAGCAGGGCAGCTAGCATTTTGCTTCTTGGGTTTGTGCCCTTGATGTGTGTTCTTACATCCCCATAGCAACTTAGTATTCATTTTGGTTTATTTAAGTGGGGGTCAGAAATAAAAGGCGAAGGGTACATTTGAGGTTGCTCTGGAAGAGTGATTAGGATCGGGCAGGCTAAGGTGGAGCGGGTCTGAGCCAGGGGGAAGAAAGGAGAACCAAAGTGCTGGCGAGAGTACAGTGCCCAGCACAGACTTGGAACAAAAACCATGGAGAACGGTGGGGTAGCAACATCCAAGACTGCCAGGGAGATGGAAGTATGGACACTTTTCACTTGCCACTTGATTCATCCTTAAATGAAAGGATGGGTGAGGAGGACAGTTTAGGCATTGCTATGTTGTCTCCTCCAGGAACTCATGTTGGAGTTTAGTCGCCATTGTGAGGTGTTCAGAGGGTAGACACTCAATCTGGTTGTGACGTTTAGAGGTGGGGCCTTTGGAGGGTGAATCACATTAGAGAGTCATGGGGCAGAGCTCCCGGGGTTCAATGCTGATGACTTCATAAGAAGAAAGAGACCAGAGGATGCACAGGTTGTGCTCCTTCTCTCTCACCATGGGATGCTTTGCACTGCCTTGGGACTCAGCCAGCCGGAAGGCTGTGGTCATCTGCCACTCCTTCGTCTGAACCTCTGGAACCTTGAGGCAAAATAAACCTCCTTTCTTTAAACCTTAGCCAGTCTGTGGTGTTGCGCTCTTAGCAGCAGGAAGTGGACACCTGGACACAGGCCTGGTGTTTTTATTTTCATTGCCACCTACCACCTGCCTCCTTAATGAGCTCTCTGCATATCCAGTGTGAGCCTCAGTTAACATTTTTGTGCATACTCCTGCTACAAGTGCTGGGTAGAAAGTCTAAGATCCAGGATGTGAAGGAAAGGAGAGGAAATGTAATTGAGAAGGAGAAATTGGGGGCTAACCATTTTATTAGCCATTGAAGGCTGATGTTTTCCCCACTTTTCACTTGCCACTTGATTGGAAGACCAGGGAAGCTTCTAAGAGGCAGCGCCATGCATAAACATGGCTGCCAGGGCCCATCCTCCCAGACTAAAGGGTGGCTGTGTGACCATGTAAAAACAGCCTCTTCTCTCCATGCTAGAGGGTGACCTCGAAGAAGTCGAGAGCATCCTCTCTTCTATCCTCCAGCCTTTAGAATATAGAAACCACAAAGCACTGACTGAAAATGGCTGTCTCCTTTGTTCTTTCTCTGCAGAGCTAAGAGACTTTGGGAGGTTTTTACAGTCGGTTCAAGTGCAAATGGATGTGAGTAGTTCTTACTTTAAAAAAAAAAAAAAACTCAACCAAGTTGCCTCCAGGTGCATCCCAAATGGCATGTTGATTGACTCGACTCAACAAGAAATTAGGGATGTAAATGTGTTAGAGAAAATTATTATCCAAATCACAACATCCTCTTCAGACAGTTGTATGATTGAATACTGAAAAGAACATTAAAAATCTTCTAGCAAAGCCCTTTGCCAAGGTATTAAATGATAAACTGGTATGAATTCCCTTCTTGCCCTCTGAGAAAAAGATATTTTTTGCCTTTGATATTAATTCAAGTTTGTTTGCATGTATAATTCACACACTTTGGTGGGTGGCCTTCTGTCAAAATGCCAGGAGATTTCATGTGTAGAATTACTAATACTCAAAGTGATGCAATGAGTCTTAAAATTATTGGCAAAAACACCTGTCACTAAGGTCTTAAAGCAAATGGAGTGCCATCAATGTATCCCAAAGGTGAACATGCTCAACCAGAAATGATAGAATGAGAATATCTTATGTTTGTATGTTATTAATCTCTTTGAAAAATGTTACAACGTTATTTTCTTTTTTGTATAGAAACCTATTAAACATCTGAACTTCCTCTTGGCCAAAGATGTCTGCCTCATGGATTGATCAATTCACAAATAAGGTCATTTAATGTTAGATGGTAGAGAGATGACTGTGAACAAGATAGACAGGCTGAGTCATCTTTGGAGCCTACATTCTAATGTGGGGAGACACACAAGATAAATTAAATAAATGTACAAGAACATCTCTGCACCTGAGTTTCAGCTTCCTTCTTCTACCATTAAATCCACCGCTCGTAATTAATTCCATCAACATCATCTATCATTTTAAATTACTGCTTTATTCAATTGAGTTTCAGCAGTCATTTGCTCACATACATGTATGGAGTTGGGAGGAAGGGTGAAAACAAAAGAATGTGGAGCAACTTTTCCTGATGTTGATCTTTATAGGTGCCCAACAAGGTCAGACTTTTCTGTGCTCACTCCAGGATAGTCAGTAGATAATTCTGGGAAGTTGGGGCTGTTATATGACTATTATGCAACAGGTCTGTTCATGATGTTTTGTTCTTGCAGAATTCCAGGGACAAAGGAGCATGTAATGAAAGCCAGTCAATAAAAAGCATTTGTATTGATCAGCAAATGCATTCGTTTGGTCAATGAACCAAAATTATATACGTCAAACCATGCTGAACAATGTCCTGTAACTAATAACTGTATTTTTCAGTACTCAACCAAGTGAAAAAAATCCATTATCAATTCTTAGTCGGACTGAATCTCTCTCTCTCTCTCTCCTCTCTGCCCCCATCCTTCAATAGTTTAATAGTTCAATGGTCTCTCAAGAATGACAAGTCCAAGGCCAGGGGCATTCACAGGGGCAGGCCATCTCAGAACTTAATGCCTTACCCTTTATGATGGGACCTTGTTTGCCTTGTCTCCAGAGGCAATGCACTTTTGGGGAGTGGAGGTAAAGAAGTGAATAAATGCATACCAAGAGCTGAAATTTGGTTACAAAATTAATTGAACAGGTTGTGGTCAGAGGGCATATCTTCTTACAAGTAAACCAAGCAGAGACCCACTCAAACAAAGAGTCCGCCAGATATTTCTATGTACAAATGTGATACAGTATTCATGCCTCTGGGCTTTTGGTTGTGGAAATAAGTTTCTAGTTACTAGAGGTAAGAGAAAGTTACTCAGAATACCTAAGAACTGTTAATGGAATTTTTTTTCACTTGGCTGAATTCTGAAAATTATAAAATTACAGTTATTAGTAACAGGATATTGTTTAGAAAGGATTGCATTTTACTACTTTAATAGAGCATCGAAATGTACATGTCTTCCCCCCAGCATGTCACATAGTGTTTAAACTACATTTATATCTACACTTTCTCATTTTGGAAATAATAGAAAGTGTGATTTATTGAAAAACAAAACACACTGGACTCAAAGGCAGAGACCATATTCTAGAATTTAATAAATAACACTGTGTTAGGAGCAGTGGCATATACCTGCAATCCCAGCATCCCAGGAGGCTAAAGCAAGAGGACCACAAGTTCAAGGTCAGCCTCAACAACTTAGCAAGATGCTGTCTCAAAATAAAAAATAAAAAGGGTAGGGGATGTAGCTCAGTGGTTCAATTCCCAGTACAAAAATAAACAAATAATAAATATAAAAACATATTTCTGGATTAGTTTTTACAGTTCACAGCTTGAAAGGGATTTCTGGAAGACCTATAAGTTGCCTTTCCAGTTTAGTTCTTCATTCTCTTGAGTAATCAGTCCAAGTTAGTCTAGTGAGGCTTTACAGGGCTCTCAGCTCCTGTCCCCACCTGAATTCTACTTTCTTTTTGTCCCTTCTTCTTGGGTCCACCAACTGTCCCACAGTGAATTATAGAACTGCCTCCAGAGATCAGAACAGTGGAGGATTTTTAAAAAATATTTTGCCTATTTTATATTGCATTTGAATAATACTTTTATTAAAATTATTTTATATGGAAGGATTGTACAGAGTGCTGAAGAAATACAAAGGTCACTTAAAATCAATTCCATGGACATTTTGTTCTGCTCACTGTCTCCACATATTTGTTACATGAAAATTCTTTCCATGCCTATGTTCCAGAGACAGAAATCAATGAACAATTCCAAAATGGTTTATAAAATTTTTTAAAAATAAGTTGTAGCTGATTCTTCAATAAAGGATTTCTTCCACTTTTCCAGAGCTTCCCGTACTGATGGATAGACCATCTCAGAGAGAATTCCTTCCTGATTGATGATCTTTCCCTGAAGCCTGGCCTGCCACCAAAATTTTTTTTTTTTTTACATCTGCTCATCTTTGGCTCATAACTACTCTCACAGTCACATAACCAGCAGCACAATTGTGAGATAGAATAGTGCTCCTGCACAAAAAGTTTCTTTGAGCTGACTCTTTATAGTCAAACCATCCCCTAGCCCTAACCTTTGTCAATTACTAATATGTTTGCTGACCCTGAAATATTATATTTTCCAGAAAATCACACAAGTGGAATAATTACAATTGACTTCTTTCAATTGGCACAATGTATTCAAGACTCATTTATGTTGGTGCACCTATTGTTAGTTGGTTTCTTCTGATTGCTGACTCGTAGTCTGTCGTAAGGATGTACTATGGGTTTTTTTTTTTTACTAACCTGCAGAAGCACATTTGGGTTGTTTCTACTTTGGGGCAAGTATGAATAATGCTACTGGAATAATCCTTCGTGTACAGGTATTTGTGTGGATATGCATCTTCATTTCTTTTAGGTGAATACTTAAGAGTGGAGTTGCTTGGTCATAGGATATGAATATGTTTCATTTTCTTAGAAACTGTCAAATTTTCTCTTCACAGACTTTGCAACATTTTTGTGTGTCCACCATTGATGTATGAGAGCTGCAGAAATTCCTCTGATAATGCTTGGTATAGCGAGGTTGTATTTGTTTGCTTTTCCACACCAATAGGTATATAGTGAGATATACATTATTTAAATCATGAGAACATATTTTGCGCTTAATATTGCATTTGAATATATTTGCATTTGTATTAAATTGCCAATATCTGGACAAATACCAAGGACCTGAGGACCATGAGCAAGTATTTGACTTACTTCTGCTTGGCCAAAAGGATGCATAAAAGAGAGGCATATCAGAACAGAGGAAGTCCCACTGTGGCAAAGTAGACATCTGAAGCTATGGAGAGCAAATGGATAGTTTCAAAATTTCTCTCTTGTCCCTATAGCCCACTCTCAAGAGTTTGAAATATAATGTCTCTTAGATTATGCCATGATACAACTAGAGAATATTTAAAATTATAAAAAAAAACTGTTTGCATTTTTGAACAAGTTAATAGATAGGCCTAACAACAACACCTTTAGTCCTGTTTTAAGAATTATATCTGAATCCTCTCCGGGAATTGTCTTTGACCTACCATCTCTCAACCAGATGGAACTTCTGGGTTTTGAAATGGTTGTACCTCAGACTTACAGTATTTGAGCCTTACAGTAGAAGACCTGATGTCCTGCTTATGACTTTCATCCTTATGATATCTCAAAATCTTCTGACTTCCTCCCTCATGAGACTGGGCTAGCACTCATGGTTTGCCCTGTCTTTATGTTGCTTAGAAGTGGGTATAGCTGGTTTGCATCTTAAGTCCGAGTTATTTCCCAGGTTAGAAGGAAAGGAAAAACTTCTTATAGTCAGAGTTTCTCCAAAATATTCCTTTAGGATGATGCCAAGTTGAAGGCCACAACACCATCTTACAGCTGAGCCCAGCTCTGCCAGTTCCCCAACACCTCAGCTTTGGAACAAGTGGCTTTCATCTTCTGTTGAACACCACATGAAGGAGCTGGCTTGTGTGTTGGGGCCATGTGTTAAGAAAACCATCTTCAGCATCTGAGTGCCAGAATTCTGTTTAGGGCATCTGATTCTCACACCGGGAGAGATGTGAAAGGCCTGAGATAGACCAAGAACAGACTCACGTCTCCCACTCAACTTCTTCTTAGGCAGAAACCCAGCATATCGAGAGAGGTAGCAGGCGGAATTTCTGGCACCATCTTAATTGTTGTCTGTCTTTCCTTTGCCTTTCCCCATCTTCCCAAGGTATACAGTTGGATTCTTTTTATCATATTAGTTTTCTGTGCTGGTGTGAAAAAGCAGTTTACTTGTTTTCAAGAGATGGAGAAAATTGGGTGGATTTTACACACTTTTTGATGTCTAGTGGCAAACTTGGCCAGCTCCATGCCTGTCCCAGGTGGTGTCCCTGCCCCCACAAGTGGCAAAACCGATGAGCTCGCCCACAGAGGACCATGCTCCATGCTGTTCTTGCAGGAGCAAGAGCCATTCTCTTTTCCTGCTTCTAGCTTGGAGCTGTAGAGTGCCCCTCGTGAGGTCTATAAATGTTCCGGCAGATTACAGAGCTGGGCTCATTAAAATCTGGCTGTAGAGCAGTGGTGGTAATAGAATATGATGTGTTATTACTTCCATTTTCATTTTCTGAAATGACCGCAGCATTACTCATTGGAGATACATTAGACCTTTTGGACATGTTTTTATATAATCAAGTTTGTAGAAATAAAAATGCCAACAAAATCCCCCAAATTTGGCAATGCAAAATTTCCAAGTCTGGTTAATAATGTAAAAGAACTGCCGTTTACATGTGATAAACTACAATGTATGAAAATAGGTAAGGACTTATAAATGCACCTAATAACAAATTATGTAAAAATAACTGAGATAGGAATTGAAAAATTGCTAGCACAAAGTCTTATTCATATAGTAGGCATTCATTAAATATTAATTGCCCCCCCCCCCTTTTTTTTTTTTACATTTTTAACACTTTTGTACTTAGAATATGGAATTGTTAAAGGTCTAACCTGGCAAAAAAAATTTTTTTTTAAAGAAAAGAAAAAAAGTGCCTCAGTCAGTGGAGTTAGTCCTTGGGTACCCCATTTTTTGACTTATTTTTAGGAAGGCAGTATTGTGTAAAATATTATGAATTAGACAAACCTATATTCCAATCCTGGCTATCTGTATGACTTTGAGTAAACTGATTGTCTAAGCATCAGGTTTTTATTCTCAGAATGAGAATATTCTGAAGATCCAAGGCAGTAGATAATGACACTCCCGTGCAAAATTGTTCGAACAGTCAAGGACGAGGCCATTAACATTCACTTTATTGAATTCCTTTTGCTATGATTCCAATCAACCTTCTAATTATGTAGTTTTCAAAGTAGGTCGCTCTAGAGGGAGATTTGGTGCTGACCACATGGGCTTCGGGACCTCATTTGTCATTTCCCTAAATAAACCAATGATTCTTATTTACCTGAACATGTTGCTTTACCAGAGAAAGAGAATGCACCATTTATGCAGACATGGGCTCTGTCTACCGGTGCAGTGAAGTCTCATTCTAAGTTAATATACCTCATCTCATAAGCGTAATTAAAGTGAGTTTCACTGCTTCTCCCCGACATGGGCCTGCTTTTTATGTGCAGGTGAAATTAAGTTTTTGAGCCTGCAAGGTGCACAGTAGCAGTTGAAGGTTATAAATTTAGCAAGGTAAGGAATGCCACCCAGGGATACCTGGACAGAATGACGAACCTCAGACTACTCTACTTCTGTGTACCCATTAAAATTTTCATGTAATCATTACTAACTGAATATAATTTAAAAATAATAAGTATTTGACTTGTAATGGAAAAACTCCCAATTCCTGCTATTTATAGGCAACCGCTTTCAATTCCATAAGCTATTTCTTCTGGTGTTCCAATTTCTAAATTGCATGCTTCTGGTGTTAGTTTCTTAATTTTTAAAGTTTCAGACAGCACATTTTCTATTTGCTTCATACTACAGGAGAGGTGGTCTTTGCCAGTACACATACCTACACACATCAATATACATCCTTGCTAAAGCAATATGCCCTAATATTCTACTAAACAAACTTTGAGGCCCTTCAAAAATGTTTGCTATCTGTGCCGCTTTCAAATGCCCATTTTGAATTTCAGCTTTGCTTTTACAAGATTTCCATTCTAGTCAGGTGTGGTGGCGCACACCTGTAATCCCAGCACTCAGGAGGCTAAGGCAGGAGGATCACAAGTTCAAAGCCAGCCTCGGTAACAGTGAGGCCCTAAGCAACTCAGTGAGACCCTGTCTCTAAATAAAATGCAAAATAGGGCTGGGGATGTGGCTCAGTGGTCGAGTGCCCCTGAGTTCAATCTCAGGTATTCCTGCTGCCCTACCACCAAAAAGATCTTCATTCTGAGTATTCCTCCCTCCACCTAGAGATTCTTCTAACTGTAAGGCAAATCTTGGGTCATATCCAGGTATAAAATAAAATCCAGTTCTGCTGTTCTAAGGAGCTGGGGTCCCAAGTTCCCCTCCTTTGGCTGTTCTGTCTGCAGTGCTTGATTTCAGCAATGCTTTGATTCTGCTAAATCTTGAATTTGTACCCTTAGTTTCCTAAACAATCCTTGCCTTTTGTTTTTATGATGTTTTCACAACCTCCTATGACTCATTTAAAAGGTACCAGGATGTCATTGTTTGCAGCATCCTCCTGGAGATTGCCTACCTTGAGTCTCCTCCTGCTTTGATGGCCTGATCTGCTGGAGACTGCAGGCTCCTCTGCATTGCCAGGACCCCCTGCCTCCTTCCCCACAGGAGGCTCTCCAGCCTGAGTTGGGGGTGGTTTCATGAGGAGGCTCTGAAAGGAGAAAGGGGGGAGAGAGTTCCAAAGGAGGAATTCTCCAGGCTCTCTGCCACATTCCCAACTCCTTATCCTCTATTTTAAGGAAACAGGATCTTCCACAGTTTCCTGGGAAAGCATTCATGGTAGACTTTTATTTTTTATTTCATGCCCCAAAATATCTTTATTCTGTGTTTACACTTATTAGTCTGACTGGGCTCATGCTCTAGGATAAATTTTTTTTTTTCCAAATTTCAAATGCATTCTTCTGCTGTTTCCCACTTCTAATTTTACAATTGAGAAGTCTGATGCCATAATAATCCTTTTATTTTTTAAATTTTATACTGATTATTGAACTTTTGTTAAAAAATGAGGATTTTAAGAGAATATTCTGATGATTTTTTAATACCTTTGTTTTATTCATTTATGTTTATATGTGGTGCTGAGGATCGAACCCAGGGCCTCACACATGCTAGGCAAGCGCTCTACTGCTGAGCCCCTGCCCCAGCCCCTGATAATTTTTAAGATCTAGCTTTAATCCTTGTTATTCATGAACTAGATATGACATGATGTGGATTTAACAGTGGGTCCTCTTAAACCTAGAAACATATGCCTTTAGTTCTGGAAAACAGTCTTGCTTATTTGTTCTGGTAACCTCTTATCTTTTGTTTTTTTTAACTGCTCCTTATTTCTGAAACTATTATAATTTAAAAGCTGGATTTTCTGGATTCATTAAGTAAATAAAAATTTTCTTCAATTTTAATGTCTGTTTCACTTCTATGGTCTATTTTCCAATGCTTCTGTTGAAATGTTTATTTCTGTATCACTTTGTTTTCAAGAGTTCTTGTTTTCCCTGATGCTCTAAAACAAGATAGCATAGTATCCTTTTTTACTTTTATGAAGGCTATATTTCCTTTCAGATTATTGTGGTATCTGCTCTTGCCTTCAATGAAATCAGTTTCAGTGTTTTCGAATTTCCTTTTGTATCCTCCCTTATTTTTGTTTTCTCTATTCTCCGTCTGTTCAATCTTCATCTTCCACATGAAAACTTCTCTGTGGTGCCTGGTTATCTCTTAATGGTTCATTTGCAAAGAAAATACAACTTGGAGTTCTGTTTGGGGGCACAGTTGGAAATCTTGTGTATCTTTGTAGGCAGAGTCTAGCTTTCTCATCAGGATCACCCCCCAAAATTTCTTCCAGATGCATTAGTTTCCCTGACAGGAACCCTTCCATCTCCTATCGAATGATACTGCAAGTGTTCTGAGGGGTCCAGCAGGGGAAAGGTGCTGGTGAAGGGAGTGGGCTGGGAACAGCAGATCTTATCAACCCCCAAGTTGTCTTATTCATTCTAGTTTCTCTATAACCGTGAGATTTGATGCCATACACATTGTGATACGAGGATGTAGGCATTTTGGCTGGGATAGTTGTCACACGGTTTCTTGTCAAGATTGATGTGCCTGCCTACTTGATGCTCCCTGTACACCCTTTAGAAACTGTGACAAGGGACAGAGGCCCTCAACAACAGAGGCCTGTGATTTCTTCATAGTGAGTACATTGCTGAGCCTTCACTTATAATCTAGAAGGTAAAGTACTTAATCCACATGGAAAGTGCTTAAGATGGTTCCTGGCACAGTACCTATTATTACATACACAATTATCAATGATTTATTAACTCTAAAATGATAAATCGACTCTCTCTTTTGTTCCTACAATTTTGCTAAAGGTGTCTTTACTTCGAATATGAGCCTACCCTCAAGTAGGTTACATTCTAGGTGCGACCCATTAAGTAATTAGGGGGACTCCTGCATCAGGGTGACACAGAGAGTGAAAGAATAAAATTCATAGTATCAAAGAGAATAACAGAGGTTCAAAGATGTTACCTTGCTCCAGGGCAAAAGAATATTTTCTGTACTCAAAGAGAATTCAGGACTCTTTCTTCCCAGGTGTCTGGGGCTTTAACCAACATATTTCTACTTTTGTTTTTATTCTACTTCAAAAAGATGCTCTGAAGTCCTTTAATTCATGAAACCCATGGATTTCCCCCCAAGAGGTGGTCTCACTCAAATGTTTGCTTCCTTTTAATAAATTTATATTTTCAAAGATGTGTTAATGTTTAAAGGCTGGTTTCGTTTTTATAGAAACAGGAAGCGTATACTACAAAATATGTTTTGAGAAGAATTTCAGCTGTTTTCTGTTGCCCTTAAAGCAACAAAGTACCCAGAGGACTTTAGCAATAGGAAGCAAAAATGACTAGTGTTACCCCACGAGAGAGCGTTAAATGGCACAGAGAAAAGCATTATCACACAATGTCCAGTGCTAGCCACCAGTCTAACAGACTAGACTCCCATCCTTTGAGGGGCAGTTCTGAGACCTAATAAAACATTTCTATTTCTTGCCAAGATCAGGGCAGTTTATATTCTCAAAAGAGATGCAGGCTCAAAAAGAAGTTGGTTTTCTTCAAGTAGCTTATTGACAGAAAGACTTTGCATAGCTATCAGCATTATTACCAATGTATTGCTTTGTTTATTTTTAATGTGAACAGAGATTATCCAAAAGAAGAGCTTCTTCAAGTCCAGAGTCACTTGACCATCTTTATCTGCTCTGAAAATAATGGCCTAAGCAAATATGATTCATTCAACACAAATTTACCAAAGGCCTCCTCTGTGTCAGGCACCAAGCAGATCCTACAAAGTGATTCCAACACTTCCAGGATTCCAATGTTTACCGTCTGGGAAGAGAGACAGATGATAATGAAATGATCACACACAAAATGGGAATTGCAACTAGAATGGGCACTATTGAGAAAATCAGAACAGCACTATTGATGTTAGTTTAGGTATTTTCTCTTACCCCCATAGAGAGTAAGTGGAACTTGAAGAAGACAGAAAAGAAGTACGTGCAACATTCTGAGACTGATTTGGGGGGTGGTTTCATGAGGAGGCTCTGAAAGGAGAAAGGGGGAGAGAATTCCAAAGGAGGATGGCATGAAGCTTGGAGATTTGGGGGGACTATTAAGCAGTTCTGTCTTCATCCTTAACATGAAGAGATGCCATTCAAGGCCTTTGGGGGGGGAAAAAAAAAGGAGTGACATCTTTAGACTACAGCTTTTTAAAAAAATTACTTTGGCTGTAATCTAGAGGATGATTTAGAAAGATAAGCGTGAATGAAGGTAGATCCCATATCATGGATCAGGCCTTATTGAGAATTGTTACAGGAATGTAGCATTTAATTAATAAGAGAATAGAGTTGTGAAGAGTGTCGAGAATTCAATCCAAAATTCTCTTTTCAGATAAGTAGATGCTGAAAACATTCAGGACAAACGACTGCATAAAGTCTCCCAGAAGAGAAAAATCCACCACATCTCTCGGGAGCAGGCACTGACATTTGACTTTATTACAGGGGAGCCCATTCTGTCTTTTAAAATGCCAGGTTTCTTACTGGATAACCTTCACAGCGACATTGCGAAACAATTTGGCATCATCATTTTAATTTTGCAGAGGAGGAGTTTAAGAATTTAGGTGAGGGAGACATAGAGAACTGTTGTAGGTCATGAAAAAATTGAGTAGCCTTGTTAATTGTTGAGTTTCTTCTCAAGGCTTCAGTTCTCTGAGTTGTGCAGGTGACTGCCTTCACCAGAGGTGTCCCTGAGCACTGATAGTTGCACTGGAATCAAGAATAATATTTTAAATGTGTTGGACACCTCCATATGTTTACTCTAAGCACAAAGCTAACCCTTGGCCTCAATTTTTACATTTTTATATATGTTCATATTTTGTGTATTTTCCATCTAATTTCACCAGTCTTTCTATGTTTCTTAAAAAATAGTTTTAACTTAGATTCTTTAGGTTCTCCCCCTAACTCTTACGGATTCAGCAAATATGCGGTGTCTAACATAACACACAGGTGAGTTTTCAAAGAGTTGACATAGTTTAGTCCCATGGAAAATGATGCACATGAATTTTGACCTTCTAATGCAAGTTTTCTCTGTTCTTGTTATATGATAAAAAGTAAAGTCTATAAGTTTTTTAAAAAATTAAATTAATGATAATAGTAATATTTTCCCCTGAATATTGATTTTAATTAGCAACCTGTAACATTGACTGCTTGTTGTCTAAAGTCTTCAAGAAGCTTTAGAAGTATATCATGCTCTAAAATTCCTGGAGCTTGTTAATGGGTAAGTTTTCCTACTTTTTCTCTTCTGATATAGGCAAAACTTCCGGCCTGAAATCAAAACTCAGGATTTTTTCACTAGTTTTTTTTTTTTAAATTGAATTAAAGAAAGAAGTTTGAATTAGCAGAGAAGAAAATGTTTTATAGCATGAAATCATATTATAATACATAATAAAATTCATCTATGAAAGGCTGGCAAAACATACCTTTACATCTTAGTTATTCAACTTGTAATTATCTGGATAAATTCAGGCAAAAGCCATTTACTTGTTTTGAACTAAAACACCTGAGCAACAGAGAGAACCCCTGAATTTTATTGAAATTATACATGGAATTTTACATACATCTCTATACTTGGTCAGGGTGGTATAGTTTTCCTGTAGAGATTTCTAATTTTAACATTACTTAGTTAAAGAATTTTGACATCTTTTGATCTTATACTCAACTAAATAGAAGTCTATAAGAATGACTAAAATGTAAGAAGAATGAATAAGTAAAGAAGAATAGGTAAAATGGTGAGTAAAAGTTCAAGGAGATGTAGGACTTTTGCGCAGTCTCAAAATGTCCCTCCCCTATAGTCATTTTACAGGACAGAAGACTGGCAGACAGCTCAAGTTCAACACCATGAAATGTGATGCTAACATTGTGTCCTAGAGATAAACTTTACATTCTTTAATCACACATACTTTTGATGGAATAAGAACCCGCTAAATGTAAGCTGAATAATGTTTATTGGCAGGAGTATAAGCTTTATTTGACATAGTTACTTATTATGCCTCCACTACTTAATAAGTACTAGTTGATAAGCAGTTACAATTTCATTTGACAAACATTTATTGAACATCTTTAAGAAAGTCTAGATAGAACATACACATATGCACATGCACACACTTTATTTAAGAAATAACTGTAAAGAATGCTGTTACACAAATGGTTCTGGGAAAACTAGAAATCCATATGTAGCAAAATGAAATTAAACTTCTATCTCTCAACATGCACAAAACTCAACTCAAAGTGGATCAAGAGACCCTGTGCCTAATAGAAGAAAAAGTAGGCCCAAATCTTCATCACGTTGGATTAGACCCTGACTTCCTTAACATGGCTCCTAAAGCACAAGAGATAAAATTAAGAATCAATAAATTGATTAAATAAATAAAACTGAAAAGGTTCTTCTCAGCAAAAGAAACAATCATTGAGGTGAAGAGAGAGTGTACAATATGGGAGCAAATTTTTACCACACGCACATCAGATGGAGCACTAATCTCCAGGATATATAAAGAACTCAAAAAACTTAGTACTGAAAAACAAACAACTCCATCAATAAATGGGCCAAGGAACCCAACAGACACTTCTCAGAAGAAGATATACAAACAATCAAAAATATATGAAAAAAGTGTTCAACATCTTTAGGAATTGGAGAAATGCAAACCAAAACTATTCTAAGATTTCATCTCACCCTAGTAAGAATGGCAGTTATCAAGAATGCAAGCAATAATAAGTGTTGGAGAGGATGTGGGGGAAAAAAGTACACTCATACATTGCTGGTGGGACTGCAAATTGGACTGCAAATTTCCAGTTTGGAAAGCAGTGTGAAGATTCCTCAGAAAACTTGGAATGGAACCACCATTTGACCCAGCTATCCCACTCCTTGGTCTATATCCAAAGGACTTAAAATCAGCATACTATAATCACATAGCCACACTAATGTTTAGAGCAGCTGAATTCACAGTAGCTGTGAAACTGTGGAACCAACCTAGATGCCCATTAATAGATGAATGGATAAAGAAACTGTGGTATATATATACAATGGAATACTATTCAGCATTAAAAGAGAATAAAATTATGGCATCTGCAGTTAAATGTATAGAGTTGCAGAACATTATGCTAAGCAAAGTAAGCCAATTCCTGAAAACTAAAACCCAAATGTTTTCTCTGATTAGTGAATGTGGATCTATGGGACTGGGGCATGGGAAGAATGGAGGAACCTTGGATTGGGCAAAGGGGAGGGTGGGGAGGAATTATGGGAGTAGGAAAGATGGTGGAATGAGATGGACATCATTACCCTAGGTACATGTATGATTACATGATTGGTGCATCTCTACAGAGTGTACAATCATAGAACTGGAATGTTGTACTCCATTTGTGTATGATGAATTGAAATATACTCTGCTGTCATGTACAACTAAGTAGAACAAATAAAAATAATAATAATAAAATTTTAAAAAAGAATCTAAATACAAAAAAAAAAGAATGTTGTTACATGATTGGGACTACAGTGGGTTCCAGAAATTTTGACTTAAGCATTCATGTTGAGTCTTCCTGGAACAGGGATCTTTAACTCTGATTCTTTAAAACCAACAAAATTTAGTTAAATTTAATTGAAATCAAATTTGATTTAAAAATGTTTTGAAAGACTTAAGAGATACCTTACCAAAGAAAAATAAATAAATATCCCTGAGTCTCTATTGATATAAGTATACAACTGGTGGACAAAGGCTAACAACTTTCCTATAGAAGAACTCTAATTAGTAATTGTGGTAGGAAGGGGATAAATATAAATCCACTATAACTCTACAGTGTAGACAAAGGAGAAAAGGCCATATGTTGGAGAAAAGATGGACTTATTGACAAATGGTGTTGAAACAACAGGATATCCATATGCAAAAAAAGTGAATTTATGCACACATCTTATATCTTTCACAAAAATGAACTGAAAATGGAACACAGACCTAAAGGTAAAAGGCAAAGCTATAAGTGTGTTAGAGAATAGCAGGAAAAAAGTCTAGATGACCTTGAGTTTGGCAATAAATTTCTAGAGACAAAGCAAAAGGCATGATGCATGAGAGAAAGAGCTGATGAGCTTGACTTCATTAAAATCAAAACACCAGCTCTGCAAAAGATGTAGAGAAGAAAAGAAACAGATCAGGAGAATAATATTTGCAAAAGATATATCTGAAAAAGGATTATTGTCAAAACACAAAAGGTACTCTTAACACTCAAAAATAAGAGGACAAAGTAATTTGATTAAAAAAAATATGTGTTAAAGACCTTAATAGACACCTCACCAAAGAAGACAGAGATCACAAGTAAACATAAAGAGATGTTCCACATGTGTTTTTTTTTTTAATTCAGGGAAATGAAAATTTAAAATTATGAGCATGTACGAATAAGGCATGATAAATCCCACTACTGTGTATAGTTATAATGCACCTACAAAAATGAAAATATATATATTTAAAAATCCAAAATAATATTGAATTACACACTTTAAAATGTGTAAAATTCAGAACACTGACAATACCAAATGCTGACAAAGATGTGAGCAGATGCGACTCTCATACATTGCTGGGGAAAAGGCAAAATGGTAGAGACACTTTGGAAGATATATTGACAATTTGAAAGCAACCAAGATGCCCTTCAGAAAGTTAATGAATACTTTAAAAAGATTAGTGATTGCCAGGGATTTCAGGGAGGGAGGGGATGAATAAGGAGAACACAGAGAAGATTTAGGGTGGTAAAAAGATTCTGCATGTTACTATAATGGTGGATATGTATTATTACACATTTGTCCAAATTCATGGAATATACATCATCAAGAAGGAACCCTAACGTCAGCTTTTGACTTTGGATGATAATGATGTGTCAATGTAGGTTCTTCAGTCATAACAAAAGTAGCACTCTGGTGGGAAAATCTGTAATAGGGAAAACTCCACATGTAAGAGGAGGGGATATAGTGGATATCTGTGTACTCTTCTCTCACATTTGCTGGGAACCTAAAACTGTTCTGGAAAAAAAATCATAAAAATAACCTGCTCCTATCATACAGAGACCGAAAAACAATGACCCATATTGATGTAAGTAAATAACTGAATGCAGTGGTGGACAAGAGATAATACTTCCTTCTTTACAGAAGAATTCTAATTAGTAATTGTAGAAGGAAGGTAGTAAATACAGAAACACCACTAGAATACTACAATAATTATTGCTTCTGGCAGGAACCACTAATGGATGCTAAAATTAGTTGGTAAAAAAAAATGTGTGTAAAATCATAAGAGGATCAAGAGGTACTTTCATCTAAAGGAGGTCTTCCAAAATAGTAATTTGACAATGGAGAAGCCTCATATACACTAAGGTTCCTGGTTTATCAAGCACCCCCGAAACATGCCCTGAGAATTGCATATTATCTCTGTGCCCCTGAAAGAATCCAGAGCTCTCTCCCATCATGTAAGCATGAGACAAACCAAGACTAAGGCATATTATACAGATCAGCTAAATTAGTAACAACTTAGTACTACACAAAAACTTAAAAGTCTTTGAAGACGAGAAAGACCAAGGAATTATAACTAATTATAGAAGACCACAGAGACAATGCCAACTGAATGCAATGTGGGATTTTCGATTGGATTTTAGAACAGAAAAAATGATTTAATTGAAAAATGGGGAAATTTAATAAACTCTGCAGTTTGCTTAATTATATTGTGCCAGTGTTTATTTCCTGGTTTTAATAATTGTCCTGTGGTTATACAACATTGGTGAAAGTTACATGGGAACACTATTTTTTAAAATAAATTTTCCATAAGGCTAAAATAGAAAAATTTGTGATGCTTCTGCCTCAGTCTCCAGATTTATTGTCTTTCAAGTTAAAAAGTTATTCAAAGACAGTAAATCTGGAGACTGAGGCAGAAGCATCATAAGTTCAGGACCAGCCTCAGCAACTTAGCTAGACTCTCAGCAACTTGGTGAGATCCTGTCTCAAAATAAAAAAAATAAAAAGGGTGCGGGGGTATAGTATAGTGATAAAACACTCCCGGGTTTAATCCTCAGACCCCAAATAAATAAGCAAGCAAATAAATGATAAATAAAAGACAATAAATTGGGACTGAACATTAGGAAATGAGCACTATGTTCACAATTGTAAGTGCACCACGAATGGGGAAGTCTAGGTCTCTGAAACCTTTTGTTCTGCTCCATCTCTTCTACTTGAAACACATTTGTTTTTTAAACACTGGCAAATTGTAACTCATCTTTAAAGTTAACAGAAAATTCTTACTACTACCTGTGTGTCAGTTGTTCATTGCCAACAAACCAGTTGAAGTGAATGATCCATTACCCCTGGATTAGAGTGAATCTTCAGAGCCCGCAGCATGTGAGAAGTGCTTGCAGTCTCAAGACATATCTGAGTGCTCACTTCTTTTGCTCCTGTTAGTCCATGAAGTGCTTTCTTTGCAAACCATGGTTGATTGGTAATGTCTTGCTACATGGATGCTGCTAACAACAAAGTGCAATTCTAAAGGTTTTTCTGCTTTTACTGAAATTGATTTTGGTAGTGTGTTACATGCAAAAGCAGCTCCTTTTGCCTTGGCATCTTATAAAAAGAACATGACCATGTGATTCTCAAATCTGTTATCTGCTTCATGGATTCTCTGTGGGAGAAGAAAGATGAGAGGAACCCAGTATCTTTCTCTTTATCGCCAATACCTTTGCTGTACAGTGCTATTCTGATTACTTCATGAACACACACATATACATATGCATAACAATTTAACAATATCACTAACAGTTTAAATCAGATAATATTCATATCACTAACATAATTTGGGAGATTTCTTGCATAACTAACAAGATGATATAACTTAGGGAAAAGATGTTCAGCAACATATTTTCTGGAAAGAAACTTTGGTCCTAGGTTTTATTATGTCAATTCTTAATTATTCTTCTTCAATTATGGAACATGGTTGGCAGTCTATAGCTTTTTGTTTACATTTTAGTCTTCTCAGACTCTGAACTACAGGGAAGTTTTGTTTTTGTTTTTCTAAAGTCTTTGCAAAGCTTATTGTTCTCCAGTTGATTAATGAGAATAAAATGTTTAGGGAATCTCACTTTTTTAAAATGTTTTCTTTTATTCATAGTTTTTATTGTGATGGATCAAAGATTATTTATCATGAATATTTTAAAATACAATTTGGGAGGTTTATTTCTCTGATTAAATTCTGAAGAAGCAAAGTTGACATTTTGATTTTAAGTCTTCCTCTCAGAATATGAAGAATTCTAAACCAATAATTTTTTTTTCTTGAAAAACTGAGATTAAATATAATTAAGTAACTGAAGGTTAAGTGCAGTTGTAAAAAAATATTTTACTTATTAAGTATAGTGGATTAAACCATTCTAAGAGATTAGAATTAGGATAATCTACCCAGTTATTATGATTTATATTATTCCCTAATTTAAAATTTCCTTGATTTATGAAGTATTGAATTTGTAATAGATACAGATTACTGCATTAGATGTTACCCCAAAACTTAGTGTTTTAAAATAACAATAAATATTCAGTATTCTCACAGTTTCTATGGGTTAGGAACTCAGAGTTGCTTATCTTGGCAATTCTGGCTCCAATTTCTCTTTAGATTGCAGTCCACATGTTTGTAAGAGCATTAGTCCTCTGAATCCTTGAGTGGACATAAGGGATTTGCTTTCTACTTGACTCACACAGGTTATTATAGCAAACTGGGGTTTGCCTAGAAGTCTCATTTCCTCTCACTCGGGCTTCTCCACAGGGTGTTTGAGTGTCCTTAGAACAAGGTGGCCATCTTCCTGTAGAAAAGGTAATCCAAGAGAAGGAAGACTGGAAGCTTCAATATCCATTTTGAGATAGTCCTAGAAATCTTATACAATGAAATTATTGTTTAGAGTTCTATTTATAATAGGAAGGTGCTACACAAGGCATGAATACTTGAGGGACAAGGTCACTGGGTGCCATCTTGGAGGCTCCTCACTACAATACTCCACCTAAAGGAAGCAAGCTTGCATCTCTTTACTTTCATATTAATTGTCAATATCTTTTCCTTATTTTCTTAACTATTTCAATGTTCTTAATCACTGTTCTTGTACATTAGATCAGGGCTTTTAAAGTGTATCATTGTAGCAACATTTTACTCTTGCTCTAATAAACATGCTTTGTACTTCAGTAACTTTGTAATTCAGGTACAGAACTGCAATACAACTAGCACATGAACAGATTTCACTTCAAGCTATATCTTGGAATTTTACCAATATTTGGAAGGAGAGTTCCAATTAATAATAATAAATCCAAATACTTTGTCATATTCATATTACTGATAGTGCAATTCTGGTTAGGCAGAATGATAACATATGTGATGACATCACCATTAATCACACGAAGCTTCAGGGATGTCTGAAATTTCATTCACTTTGACTCCTTATCTTCCAATGCCTGAGCTCATTGAACAGATTTGGGTCAAATAATGAGGCCAATTGTAAGACATTTCCATTACATAAAGCTTTTTGTGAATTCTGATTTGCACCCCATTTTGTCCTAAGGAATCAGTGCTAAATCTTAGGAAACTACAGCTGTCTTGAGGGATTGTACTGGATTTTTGGGAACCCTTTGTCTGATTTCTCCCCCTTCCTCTTGATGGTTTGTCTCAGGTTGAACCTTGATTGTTAGAAGGCCAACCTGAGACAAACCATCAAGAGACATACATTAAGAAGTTTATTGCAAGAAATTGTCTTATGCAATAGTGGGGGCTAGTCAAGCCCCAAATTGGTAGGGCAGCATATCAGGGAGGGCAGGCTGGAACTCTGAAACTGAAGCTTCTAGCCAGAGGCAGAATCTCTTCTTTAGCAGGGAAATTTTAGTTCTACTCTCAAAGCCTTTTTTTTTCCAGGGGAATCAGACCACGCAGATAATCCTAGGTAATGCCCTTTATTTAAAGTTAACAGATTATAAACTTTAATAACATCTCCAAAAAATATTTTTACAGCAACACCTAGATTATTCTTTGATTAAATAACTGGAAACTGAACTGAGCCATGTTGACATATCAAAAGATCATCAGAGGTCTCAGTGTTTGTCTCCAGAATTTCACAATGTTGTTCATGATCTAATTTTTTGTTTGTTTGTTTTTTTGGTGAGGAGGATTGACCCCAGGGGCACTTTACCACTGAACTACATCCCCAGACCTTTTCATTTTTTATTTTGAGACAGGGTCTCACTAAGTTGCTGAGGTTAGACTTGAACTTGTGATCCTTCTGCCTCCACTTCCTGAATCAGTGATAACAGGCATGCACCACCACATCTAGCTAATTTTTGTACAGATAAAGAAGAATATGCTTATCTTTTTAAGTATGGGAGCTCCATGTGAATATTTACCTGATATCTAAATTATTAATTCCAGTGTACAAGGAAGAGTCAGTATAAATTAAATTATATTCCTAATTTAAATTAATTATAAATTAGGAACTTCATGCTCATACACAGTCATTCATTCATTACTCTTAGACTTTGTTTGCTATTTCAGACTTTATTGAGAACTTTATAAAGAGCAATCTTTTCTGGACTTGAAATGTAACCAAGAAAATTTGGTTTATGCTCAAATAGCTTTTAGAATGTCATGAACAAGCTACCAATTGCTGATTTCCTTCAGCAATCTGCTAGCCACCTCAGTGCTCAACATACAAATTAAAAAAAATTATATGCACTTGTTCAATACTACAAAGAATGTATAATGTCTGTATCAGTTCCACCTCCCTTTCTCACTGATCCACTAAAATGAAAGTAGTATTTACTTTAATATATCATATTAATAATACTCTGAGCACATGTAGACATATTTTACATATATATGTCTGAGGTATATATATATATATATGTCATATATGTAAACAAATACATGTATATATGTATATATATACACATATTTGTGTAAATGTATAGAAATACATACATGTGCATGTATGTATGCATGTATTTTTTAAAACCTTAGGAAATTTTCAGTTACGAAGTATCATGAGAAAAAGAAGTATGAGTTCTATAATTTGCAAAGAAATTTAACAACAGTCTTTAAGTTTGGGTTATAATAACAGATGTATAACAATTGCTGTAATTTGCACATTAGAATATAAAAAACTTGATAATCTTATTAATTCATTGAAAGGTTAAATATTTCTACCATGAATAATCACTTTTTACCTCATTGTTCATATGGGGCCATACAGATAAAGTAGAATAAGCTTCTTTAAATTTTCAAAAGTTATCATAAAAATGAAAGCATTTTATAAATATGAATGATATCAAAGGGTATCAAAGAAAAACACAGAATATCAAAGTTATCAAGGGTGTGAAAGGAATCAAAGGTGTCATAGGGTATCAAGGGTATCAGAAATATGGGAGATATCAGAAGATAGGGAGATATCAGAAGATACTATAAATATGAAAGTACCAAAGGGTATAATAGGATATCAAAGGGTATAATAAATATGATATGTATCAAAGCATATCATAAATATCAATGGGTATTGCAAATATGTAAACACTAAAATATGAAATCTTCAAAAAAGAATTTATGGATCTCTGAGAAAATATCATGGATCCCACAGGAATCTTTACTATAGGATGTTAATAATATGAAGTCTGAGCATGTATATTATGCATATATTGAAACCCAAGGAAAATTTCAGTTATGATATATCATGGTAAAGATAAATGTTACTCTTATAACTTGCAAAGGAATTTAACAAGTCAAACTGCGTTGAGGATAAGGAAAAAAAATAGAAAGTGACAATATTTCATGTGTCCTGATGTGTAATTGAATATTGCTTTGAGTTTGAAATAATTGCTGTGGAATTAATATCATTATCTTCCTTGATTGTCATTGTTATGGAGGTTTCCAAGTGATCAAGCATTATTTTAGCCAATAATAATAGTAATTAACAGAAAGGAGTTGGTGAATTTTACTGTTAGGAGCTGCTACCAGAGCTGTCAGAGAAACAGAAGGGCCTTTCTGCTAGTGAAGAGCTTGGGTGTAAATGCCTTTCTTTGGAGCCTAGAAGTCAGGAGACACCAATGCTCAGAGGAGAAAGCAGGAGAAGGGAGAGGAATTCAATTGTTCCAGAAAGAGAGGAAAAATAATGGAGTGACAAATAGGAGATGGAAGAGGGAGAGAAAAGCCAGAGACTCTACAACCTGCAACCAATAAAGGCTCCAAGCCCACCACAGACTTTGTGTGTGGTTTTGATTTCCTGTTTTGTTTTCAATTACTATGTGTCTCCTGTAAGTTGAGTTTCTGGGTTATATAGGGTGTTAACCCAAACCATCTGTTTGGATACATGAACTGGGGGGCAGAGAGGACTCAGCTCGCATCTAGATTATTCACATTTGCTTGATTTCTTAGTTTCATTCCCCAACATATCTATGGAGTAGGAATAACTCTGACTCCACCTTCTAGGTAACGTGCTTGAGCCTCTGAAGTGGACCTGCTCGGAAAAGCTAGAGTGCTAAACACCCCTCTCCCTTTGTTCTTCCTCCCCCACATTCTCTGCTTCCTTGTTAGACAATTTTCCTTTAAATAAACCCTTGTAAGCTTTCTGTCCCCTTGTAGGAAGTTAGAGCCTTCTCTTTCAACATGTCTTCATTTCTCACATGGCCTCTAGTTCAGGGAATGAAGTTGCTATAACAAAATACCTTCTTGCAATGACCTCCTGAGGCCACAGAACCATGGCATGACAGAACTCGTTTCATGGGTTCCTTGTGCTACACAAAATACTTGCTTGCTTCAAGCAATGAACTTTCATTACAGGAAGGCTAAAGAGTTGAGGGTCAAGCTATGGGTGAGAAAGGGATTATGTTTCCCATAAGATTCTCAATGGTGGAAAAGTTTGGGCAAGCCTCTCAGAGAGTTTTGAACAATTTCTTTTTTATTATAGTCTGTATATAGATCACAACCAGCTTTCAAAACAATGCCGCGGTGCAGGAAGAAAGCACAGGTAATAACAGAATGGGCACAATGAACTTCAGTGCTGTCAATCAAATTTTATTTTAGATGGAAATACATTTACTTTGTTTTACATGGGAGTGTTTCCCCATCGGAAAAGGGTTACTATGTAAAATTAAGTTCAAAATCATAATAAATAGTGAGTACATGTGCAGTTACTTAACTCAGGTTGATTTTAGGTTCTTGTGTTCAGAAAAATAATGAGAGTGGATCTATGTGCTACAAAATTTGGTTCAATATGTGTTTGATTCTCTACAGCAAGACTTCACTGATATGATGGCCACATATTGTGTTCGTTTCATGCTATCATTAAAACAATCATTAAACCACACAGCTGGAGAGCCAGATGTTTCATTTTTATTATATACTATTCTCTCCACATTTAGAATCTATATGTACTTCTACAATGACTAAAATTTTGTGATTGTTCTTTACATACTTATGTACACACTTGGTATCTCAAGCTACATATTTTGTAAAGAATATATATTGAGTATATATGTGTATCTCTACAAACACACAAAAAAGGATATTTTTGAGTGTGGCCTTGTGAATTTATTCTATCCTATTTTAAAAATACCTATTCTTATTCAGAAGTGAAACTATCTGATAACAATACACAAGACAATCAGTTGTTTCTTTTCATTTCTCTATGACATCTTTCCTTTTCCTCTACTTGCAAAATATTGCTTTTCAGGGGCCTGATAAAACAGAAGTGGTATTCCAGGAGGCCATAAAAAGGAACATGAAAACTAAGATTTTTACTTCTCTGCAGACCGACCAATTAGTGCTTCAGTCATTAGACTTTTCAACCAAAATAATTTATTATTGATTTGAATTGAAATCATTGGTCAGTTGCTTCTCCCCCTAGTTTTATCCTTCCGAAGTACTGCAGTAGTAATTGTGTAGAAAAGATATAAGAACACTCTATGTTGCTCAACATTATGGGAACAGAGGTAGGTGATATTTTTCCTATACTGAAGATTGAAATTTTAACAGAGTTGGAATGATCATTTTCTCTTTTATGTAAGGAAACTCCTCTCTTTTGTTTCTGTTGCATTCAAGAGAATGCATGCTGACATTTAAATTTAGAAACTTCTCATATTTGTGAAATTTATTTTCTAATTGCTCTGGGAAGAGGCCTGTTACCAAAGTCTCAAACACACACAAAAAATTGGTTTACTGCATTTTTTTTCCATAAAGAAAGAAGTGATAATAGATAAATATATAGATTCGTGTCTTAACAACTTTAAGGTTTTTGGAGCAAAAACACAAGTTGAGAAGAAGACAATAGTGTTTCTCATTTTCACTTTTCCTCTGAAATAAAATATTGATTATAACATTATGAAAACAGAGACACTGATGTTTCTTTTCTTTTCTTTCTTTCTTTTTTTTTTTTATTGTTGTTTGTTTTCTTTTTGGTGGTGCTGGGGATTGAACCCAGGGCCTTGTGCATGCAAGGTAAGTACTCTACCAACCGAGTTATGTCCCCAGCCCTGAGACACTGATCTTTCTTAATACCTTATCTGAAATCTTTCCATTTGTTTTAAGTGGTTGGCCAAAAAAAAAAAAATAGTCAAGTTTTACAGACTTCCATTATTACTAATCCTCACAAGACTACTGCAAAACATGTAGTAAAATTAACTAATTCAATATACTTTACCAGTTTAACCAAATAAATTATTACTCACCCTGATTGAGTGGGTGAGTAATTCTTTGTAAGATTGTAAATCACCTTGAAATTCCCATGCTCACATGACTCAATAGTAAGTAAGATAATCAGTTGATTTATCAAACTGGCTCTCCTGACATGACTGTATTATTTGTGATGAGAATTTTGGATTGTTGCGCCATTTTGGGAGAACAAGTTTCTTTAAAACTTAGCTTGGAGTGAGTTTTGTTTAAACTCCTTTAGACTATATCTTGCTTTCTGGTTTTGTGGATCAGATTTTTACCAGTTGTGTCTGGAGACAATCACTGTATGCATTTTCATTGAAGTGTCTCAGTGCTGATAGAGCACTTGAAAATCCTAAATCTTCCTCACACCTACCTGCTTCATAGCATCAGCTATCAGCACCTTACATCACAGGTGGATCTTAGGTAATGAGGTATTAGCAATTGGTGCCTCATTATCTTAATCCTCAGGTGGAGTTCCACCCTCCTTATAAAAGAAGGTTGCTGTTATGTTTGCCATGAGTTAGCTTCAATTTCCCAACACCTTGTACATTTCCACCTGGGTTTAATGCATGCACTTGCCATGATTTCTTACCCACGTTTGCCTTATGAGGGCCCATTAAAAGACAGACTTGGAAGACACAGAGACCAGGGTTCAAATCATTAGCCGTGTGACCCGAGGAGATCACTTGGTTTATGCTTTCTCATCTATAGAGATAACATTGGCCCAACAGGTTTATAATAATGATTAGATTCTGTATGAGATTAGCAACCCATAGCACCTTAATTAAAAGTCTACTAATGGGGAAAAAAAAGTAACTTGTCACTGATGTTGTGGGTAAAAACCAGTTTGGAAGTAAAATTATGATTCTGGTTGCCATTAAAATTCCTAAACTATTTTACTTCATTATCAACTCAATTCCACTTGATTTTTATTTTTAGCATTCAAAACAAGGGTTTTAAGGACTCAACTTCAATTAATATCTCATTCTAGTAAATTTTATGTCTTTCCCCAGTGTCAGTTTTATCATAATCTGTCTTTTTGGAGGAATTGCCAGGAGCTTTTCATTCTAAATCCTCTGTGTGGCATCCTTTAACTCTCTAACTATTCAGCTTCTATTATTTATCTTCTATTACCTCAAACCAACTTTTTGGTCTGGCAAGGCCTGAATGAATTCTCCTCATTCTCTAAGGATGTAGAATTCACCCTCAGCTCTTGGTGTTCCGTAAGACGTGGTAGCTGCATGCCAGGGGCTGGTGGTGTGAACAGAGACAAACTAACTATCACAGAGAGTAATGAGGAGTTGACTATCCTCAAGAACAAAGGTTTATGGGAAAACAGAGAAAGAGGTGATTAATTCAGCTGCGGGTGGAGGTGTGGTGGGTGGAAGCTCTGGGAAAGGCCTCAGAGAGGAAGTAACACTTGAGTCAGTCATTGAGCACGATTTCATTTTGGGCAGAGGGAACAGCTTGACCAAAGCCTGAAAGCGAACAGTCCTCATCTGTGGCATAACAGCAGATGGCAGCAGGGATAGCCGAGGGTGGAGAGACACCCCTGCAGGAGCTGGCAAAAGCCAGGCTGTGAAGTACTTTGATGCTCAACCAAAGTGTCTAAAAGAGGAGCCTTCCTTTTCCCGGATTCCTCCAGCAATTATTCTTGTGCACCCTTTTAGTTAATCATTTTTTGTATGTGTACTTTTAAAAACTATCCACAAGTGTATTGTAGGTCCATAGAGAGGCAAGAAAACCCCTGAAGTTCCTTTTGTTTTTTTTCTCAGCTCTTCCCTTGGAGTGCAGTGCCTGGGATTGGAGACAGAGTGGCACGAGGATTTAAAGTGCAGACAGGTTTGGGTTTTCTATCTGCTATTCTCACTGATTCCACTTCTAATTGGGAGAACTCAGGCAAGTTATAGCATCCTCCCAAATGTCACTTTCTTCCTTTGAAAATGAGGACAGTGACAGTTTTCCGATGATAGGGCTCCTCGAATGATTCAATAACTGCTTGGCATATGTTTACTAATCATTATTCAATGAGCATTAATTGACCATTTACTAAGAAGCAGGACCTGTGCGGGAGTCCTACTGAATGGCATCAAGTTAAAACAGATCTGAGCTTTGTAGTCTTGTGATTATTTTGCTATTACTATTGTTATTTTTCACTATTTGTTCTTTCTAGTTGTATATGACAGTAGAATCTATTTTGATATATTTATACAAGCACGGAGTATATCTTATTCTAATTAGAATCCCAGTCTTGTGGATGTATGTGATGGTGAGATTCACTGTGGTGTATTCTTATGTGCACACAGGAAAGTATGTCAGATTCATTCCACTGTCTTTCCTACTTCTATCCCTTATCCCTTTCCTATTATTATTATTATTATTACTATTAGAGATCTTTAATAAATACTTTTAAAACAAATTAATGTGTTTCAGCCATATTAATACCCCATTTAAGGTTGGTCTGACACCCTCTTGCCTGGTCCTGGAACATTCTACGTGAGTGGGAACTAACAAGGGCTACCATGTCAAATGCTCATGTGGTTCTGGCATTCTCTTTGGGCAATATTGGGAGAGTCATTGTTCTAACTTGTTCAGGAGGTACAGTGACCGGGCGGGGTCTAGATAACAACAACTCCAAAGGATGACTATGCATGTTCCATATGAGTTTCAGGCATGGATTAGTCAAATTTGGACTGGCAGAACTGTTCTTAAAACTTGTAATTATTAGAGCTCAGGAAGGTAGAATTCCAGAATCATAAGATTCCATGATAAAGCAATTGAGTTTTGACGGCTGGCAAAGTGAGTGCACCAAAGCAAATCCTACTGAAACTTAAGTAGATGTGGTAGCTTCTTGCTTGACAAAGGGATGCACCTGCTGATCTCCGAAGAGCACAGTCACCATCAGCAGAGAAAGGTAGTTTAGGTGGATGTTATAGAATAAGACGTGGAAATTATCCTTAAAAACAACTTGGGTCTGCTGGCCTCTTGGCAGAGCACTGGAATGACTGAGTAGTGTGTGTGGCATGGCAACATAGCCCTGCTAAGTAGAGTAGCATCAACTTCTCAGTACTATGTAAAAACAAAAAACTTTTAACAGCTTAACTGGTAAACAAGCTGCTCCTTTTTTTAAACATACATTGTGTTGTTCTAACTTTGCTTCTCTTTGATTTTCAAGATGGCTTTTTGCTTTTTAAATCTTTTTCGGCAGCTATTTAATTTATCCTGTGTACAGATATTTTTTGTTACCAATTGCCTTCTTTTCCTCTAGGAGAATTCCTAAGATATTTGCCAATGGCATTCAACCTAGAATGAGGAGTAGGGTACAAAGACACATTCTCCTCTGGGCAGCCACTAGTTTTAATCTCCTCGTACATTATTTCTCCTGTTTCATTTTGGTTGGTCTACTAATTACTTCAGGTTCTGTTCAGGATAGAACTCATTATTTGTAATTTGTGGAAAGCAAAGCCTCCACAATTCATGTTAGGCAATGACTTTTGTTTGAAACATCTCTGAAAATTACTCCTTAAAAGAAATTTGCAAACTTAAGAAAGATACTAGGTATAGTCGTATAGATACCAACATTTTGACACTCAGAACGGGGCAAAATTTTAATGTCTGATTATCTATGCACCCTAATGGAAGCTATTTCAAATTATATTTTGGGAAAGATTGCTCAGTCTCCAAGGAAATATGTGTGATGATTTTGGACCCATGCCACTGCCTTCAAATGCAAAGAAATATCTCATGTATATGAAACACCTAATGTATAGCTTGGAAATTACTCTGAAGAAATAGATCTCCCTGGAAGTCATGAGTTGTAATAAAACACATTATCTTCATTAGAAAATTAGAGGTAGTGGATGAAGGTGTCCGGTCAAGAGGACAAAGACGGCCTGAACTGAAGTTAAACAAACAACCACAAAACAAAACAATTCTATGATTATACTGGAGTTGTGACAAGCAGCTTCTGGGAGAAACCATGTGGTTCATTCTGAGCTGACCTCTCACCTGCATCCGCCACGTGTGAGTGTGAGTCAATACTTTTTACCCTGAAGTAACCTGACTGAATATAGCAACCAAGCCTGCCATGTCCCTCTGCATGCAGAATCACATTCCAAATCCCACCTTGTCTTCACAACTAAGTAATGTTTATTTTTTAATCAAACCATTAGTGGGTGGTAGATTGTGACAGATAGTAATAGAAGGAGGCTGGGAATCAGGAGTCCCAGTCATCCTCAAAGATTGGGAAAGTTAGGCTAATGTCAGTTACCGTGCTTCCATGTGCCATTATCTCTGGGACCCTCCCTTGTCCAAGGAGTACCTTGCCTGTAACTTTATCCAGAAAAAGATTAAGGATACCATGCAGATATTCAGGTCTGCCTGCCTGGCGGGATGGGGTTTGGAGAGACTCAGCACAGTAGCGATGAAGCTGGAGTTGAGGTAATGGGCATGTGCCGTCATGGCTTCTGTCAGCCCCAGGCTGGCTGCCATCAACTTTGCACAGTCGTCCTGGAGCCCAGGCAGCTGAACCAGCATTTACTCCATGTTTGAAAGGAGAACTCAAACAATACTTTAACTGCGTTTGCAAGTTGAGTCTGGATCAGCCAGGGAAAGGTGTGAGGATCAAATGGGAACCTCACCAAACCAGCCTTGGCTCAAATAGTCTATTCAGTTAAATCCAGTAGGATATTTTAGGCACTGGCCATCTGTGAAGTACTAGGATACGGAAGAGGCCATGTCCTCAAAGAATTTTCAATTTGGTGAGAAAAATGAGATTAAAAAAAAAAAGGCACGAGGCAAAAAATATTAGTTTTATCAGAGACATAACAACAAAAATTATGCTGTATTCAAAAGAGAGAGAATATATTCTATGAGGATATCTAAAAACACTTCATGGGAGACATCAACTTGGGGATAATTTTGAGAGGTAGAGCTCTAGGAAAGGAGAACATCCTAGGTAGAAGAGGTCACAGAAATATCTGGGGTCAGTCTGTTTCCTTTAACCCTAACTGCCAAAATGAGGGGATCCACTGTGTGTCACCTACAGCTCACCTTTCATTTACTGTATTATTTCTGATCTAGTACATCGTGATAGAAGATGGGATCCAGCCAACAAAGTCACTTCCCCCAAATTGAAGCATTAAATTTATAGGTTAAAGATTGATATTCTCCTAGTATATCCAACAATGGGCTCAGGCTGAAAGCTTTTTCAGTTGAGCTCTGGCCTTATTGACTTAAAACATCTTAATGACACTTAAAATATTATGAGAGTCACTGGGCCCTGAGTCTGTAAAATGCCGTCTGTATCCTGCCTCTACCAGAGCAGGCAGTGTGCGCAGGAAAGAAGGCAAGAGAATGTAGGACAAGTCCTACTGGCCTGGCAAGGGTCCCACCTAATTCCTTATGACGCGTCCAGTGCAGGTGACAGGCTCTGTAAGGTGTGGAGAGGTAGTTAATTTCATGGAGAGGAGGAGGTGTAGGTTCACCTGATTTTTTTTTTTTCTTTACAGTGGGGCATTATCTGAATGACACTCATTCTCTTTTGAGTCTAGACTTCATGCAAAGAGCAGCAACTGGATGTCATTTTAAAATAAGCACAAGTTGCTGAAAAACACTGATCTGGGTCCGGTTGTGGAAGAAGAGTTGGTGGAGAAGTGCTTCCTCATCAAAGCTCCACTGAAAGGAAAGATCCATCAGGAAGAGAAGAACCGCGGGTTTCAGAGCCCCGTTCCCACAGAAGCTATGCCGTGAAAAGTCTCCTGGCTCAGTGACACGCAGCAGGTTGGACGGGGCAACAATTCTTCTTTTGAGGAGTAGAGGAAGAGAGAGGATTCTCTCTCCTTCAGGGTGTTTGAAGGATGGCTTCCCAGTTTCGTCAACTTCGGATCCTGGTGTGGAAAAATTGGCTAGGGGTCAAAAGGCAGCCGGTGAGTCAAAAAAAAGGGTAGGGGGGGCTTCGGGCACAGGACAACATTCCAGGCAATCCCAAAATGTGATGTTAATGAGAGGGAAAAAGAAGAGTCAAAAGGTATTTTTCAAAGCAGAAAATAGGATGTTTAGAATTCATCCCTCCATCTGTCTTTTAGCTAATGGGGCGAGTCTTAACATGCCCCCAAAGCAGCCTTTTGATTTCAGTAAATTAAAAGAGTCAATCAGGACATGCCCTGGGCAAAGGAAAGGATGTGCCTTGTTACTTGTTGAATTAGAACTAGTGTTGAATTCTGGGTTCAGGCCAAAATGCTTTCAGAATTTTTCTTAATGAATTTTGTTTAAAATGGGATGAATGAAAGAAAAGTACCATCTGAAAATCATTTGAAATGAGAAGAAATGTACTAGAAAATCAAAAGCCATAGAAAGTTTGGTTGAAAAGTAAGATATAGAAAAGAAATAGTTTGGAGGTTGTTAATATGGAAGAGATTTTAAGAAACCAGTATCTCAAAATCATTTACTGGAAAGGCCAAACTAGTGGGTGCCGGTGTATGTGATGTTTTAAGACTATTACCAAATTACTTCTGTGCTTGGTCATTGCAACATTGTTTTTGCGCTCTTACTTTAATGTTTGCTTTTTAAATTACAAAGCTAGCTATTAGAGTCTCACCTGATAGCGTTCAAGGAGACTGAGGAAGGAATTTGTTTCTGTGAATTGTCATATATCCAGAAGAACATTTGGAAACCAGGGAAATCCAAAAAGACATTCAATATGCTTCACTTTAAAGTAGGAATTTCCAGCCTCAGTTGTGTAATATAATATGCAAATAATATGCATCAGAGAAACCGACGTTTATCTATGTACCTTATCTCACTTCAGGCTTGCTCAGTATTCTGATGTATGCAGTAAGAGAAGGAGTTAGATGGTCATTCACCTTTGTGAATTTGATGGGCAGGGTTAAAAATCATAAGGTGTCATGTGATTTCTTAGATGTGCTAGACATAAAATTATAAAATCCTTAACATTTTTGTTTGTTAACTGTAAAAAGAGCCTAAAAGACAAATTCCCCATAATTATCACGTGGTTCATTCTGGGTAGCATTTGGCAGGGAAAGAGTCGGAGCATAAGAGTTGGACTCCTGCCAGTGTTCCGCCCATGGCTTACATAGCATATGACAAGTTCTCTAAGCATTAGGTTCCCACTTGTAAAATAGGCACGAGATCTGCTGCATCTACCCTCTAGGGTGGAAGGACCTACGTGAGCTCATATGTTTAAAATTGCTTTATAAATGGTGAAACACTTCACAAATATACTAGTGAGGGATTTGGGGCAATATGTGTGTCATTTTATTCAGATTAATGATGAAAGGAAATCTGGGGGAAGAGTGTGGGAGAGAGGAAGAAATTGACAAAAAGTTCAGAAGTGATGAAAATCCAATAGTTAAGAATCAAAACAGGGCTGGGTCTGGGGCTCAGCGGTAGTGCACTTGCCTGGCATGTGTGAGCCACTGGCTTCGATTCTCAGCATCACATATAAATGAATAAAGGTCTATCAACAACATATATAGATAGACAGATATAGATATAGATATATAATAAAAGCATGGAGGAACTGAGGACTGTTATTGCTGTTATTGCTGACAAACAGGGTTTGAGGTGGTATGTGTTCCTTACAATTCCTAAAACTTTAGAAAAAGAAGAACTCCTAGAACTTCAGATGAATAATTTTTTTTCATTGCGAAATTTTATTCTTAGAAATTATGATGGGAAGTTCCTTTCTTATATATAAAGTAGTGGGTATCTGTTGATGCGTTGGAATTTTTCTCTATTTCAGTTTCCACCAGACCTGGTGACATACTTAAAGGAGATGTAATCAGATATGCTAAATATGTTTCCCATGATACCATAATAATTGTCCATGATAACACATGTATTATATGTGATACATCGTTCCCCTGTAGCAAAAATCCCTAAAAAGCATCTGGAAATTACACTTTCCCTGGGGCAGGGGAATAAATGAGCTAATAGTTAATTCTGGAACATGGAATGATTCCAATCTTAAGTGCACTTTGAGAGAATGGGGCTCAGGACAGAAAAATCTTAGTTATAGAAAATGAGGTTAGAAAAAAACCCAGGATTTGGTAAAATTCAGAAGGCCATTAAGACCCTCCAGAGGGACAAGAATCCATTAGGACCCTTCAGAGGGACAAGAGACACCTATAGAATATGGTGTGGAAAGAGGAGAAAGAAGGGCAATTCTGGGTGGAGAACAGGCAGGTAAAGAAAGAGACCTTGCTTTCATCACAGATTTGTCTGGGGCTAGCTCCATTTCAGTATTGGAAAGGAGACTCAAAGACACAGGTGGAAAGGATAGTAGGTGATAGGAAGCTTCACACTTTAGAGAAAGGAAGAGGTCTTGAAGTTAGGATCATAGATCACCAGGAAGATAGAATTTTTAAAACGTGAAAAGAGGAAAATAGAGGTAAATTAGAAGACAGGAATGTGAAAAGGAGGTGCATGGAAATTTAAGGAGAGGAGCTAATCCCTGTGTAGGAACTAGACTTGGGTACCCATCAAGCAGTCGCTTAAGATGCACACATTTTTTATCTGATATTTATATATCATCCTGGAAATTGTACTTTAAAAATAAACTTTTATATCCAGACAAATAGAAATTAAGTTTTGTGACACAGGGAATGTACTATCCCTAATGAATGTTAAGGAAAAATGTCTGCATCATCACCATGACAACTTGAAACAGATTCCATCACATAGCAAGGTGGTAGGCAGAACAGTCTGTGAAGGACAGTTGGGGATCTTTTAATGGAGAAACACATAATATACAAAAAGAAAAAGAAAAAAATATAAAAATGTTAAGGTAGACTGAGGGTTATGGAGGAAGTATATTTATTATAAAAGTATATGCAGGAATAGAAAAATGAGAAAAGAATGACAAAAGTTGATATAGTCAGAAATAAATAGAACAAATAATGTTGAATCCGGCTACAATTTTTGAGGTTGACCTCTCTCAAAATGACTCTTGAAGTAAATATCTCTCCTTTTATAAAATCAAAGACTAGAATTCTGGAATATTTGGATTATCTAATTGACTTAATTTTACAATTAAGAACTCAAGGGATGTGTCCAAGGTCACATCATGAATTGAAGGATCAAAGTCAGACTTCCCCAATCCTGAGTCTATTCTTTGCACTACCTCTTTTCTACTGTTCCTGAGCTGAGTTTCCTTTCACAATATTCTCTGATCCCTGCTCAGACTACATCCCACCAAAGAAGAGACCATATCTGCTAAGGAGGTCGTAGATATTGCAATTTTAAAATATCTGTGGTGATATCAATTGCTAATTATATTGGAAAAAAGTGAACAGTAAAGAAGAGGTTTTTTTTTAAAAAAAAAAAAGTACCAAGAGAAATGTTAGGTGTTATACAAAATCAATTGGATGTAGTTGCTACCCTGCTGGGCTTGTAATTTAGCTCTACAAATAATGGTAAAATGAAGATACAATCCAGAGGAGATGCTTCGCAATAGGGAGGCTCTCCTAAAGAGATGCTAGCTGATGACAGGAAGCAGTCCTGGGACAGCAAAGAGCTGCAGGCTGAAAGGCTCGATAACACAAGATAGGTTTATCTTTCCCTAAGAAAATGGGTCCTGTAAAGATCCATCATGGAGGGACTTCAGATCTTGATGGAAGTGAACTTTAATTCTAAATTTTTGACCTGAATGAAATAATTAATGTCAGTGGATTATTTTCTGTTGTAACTATTTTGCTAGTGCCTCTCACATTAACTCAGTTGATCCTAGAAAAGGCTCTCATGGACACTCCTGCCATCTCTGACATTTTGAATTAAACTTGACTCTTCTCTCCAAATCCCCACCTTATTCAAACAACTTCTTTTCACAGTAACTAAAAAAAAAAGAGGAAGAAAGTCTTAGCTTCAAATTTTGGAAGCAGATTGGTCTGTATATTAATTTCTATTTTTGAACAATTTAGTATTAAATACTAATTCCAAATTTAATTCTAAGCCAGTTTAAACTAGGTCCTGCACAATTCTCTCTACTGTGTGGTCAAATGTTCCGGTAGGCAAATGAAACACATTTATCTCTTCTGAATCTGGACCATTTATTCCTTTTCATTGCTCAACAGTTTTAGTTCTATCTATTGATTATCATGCTGGACACATAGTGGACACATGGATTTTTAAAAATTTAGTCAATGAATAATACGTAAAGAGATGAAGGTGTTTCAGAAATGGGAGATAGAGAAATAAATTGGCTTATTTTCCAATATACATTGTATTGTTTTCATAGACATCACAGAAAATTCACCCATCTCTAAAATTGCATTGTAAGCTATGAGCATGGAATTAAAAAAAAAATCTTAGTCCTAGTTTTCAGATGAGTCCTATATTCATGGAAGACAATGTCAAAGAGCAGAAAACCGAACTGAAGGAGAGTACTAGGCCACTTGTATTTTCTCATTTTGGGGGTAAAACTGAGGTTGATTCCAGATCTAAGGTACCAAGCTCTTATTTCAAGATGAGAACCTTGGAATCCTCTTGTTGCTATCAAATAGCAGCCATGCTATCTTATATGGAAAAAATAAATATCAGAGAATAGAATATCAGAGGAAGGAAGAGACTTTATGGTATGGAAGGTTGGGCAATTTTTATTTTCAATTTTGTAATAAAAAGTAATAATTCTCAGTTCCAGGAAGACCTTTAAATGACTTCCAATGCTCTCTAACATTGAAATAATTAAAAAACTATTTTATTAGTCCCAAGGCTGAACTAATAAAAGCCTAATATTCAGATCAAGGAGAGCCAGCAGTCTCTGCTGTAGTGGTTTTTCTCTATGGCTTAATGGTTAACTGTACTAATGCTAAAGCCAAGGTCTAGGTCTAAACACCAGCTCTATATAGCTTAGTGGTTTCTGGGAGGAAAGATTATTTTATTTCTTCAAGATTTGATTTTCTCATCTGGGAGAGAAAATGAGCTTGTTATGTTAAATGAGATGATGCACGTTGAGTGTTCAACAGCATATTGCACTTTTTAAACGGTCAATATATATTAGATATTATCATTTGGAATATGGCATCAAATTCTGACACTAATTATAAAAAGATCACTTAGCAACAAGAATTCATCCTGGGGAAGATATTTTGAAACAAGATTTAATAGAGAATTGTTGATGATACCCAGGAGGAAAGGAGATTGTCTTTCTTCAAATACTTGCAGAACTCTCGTGTGGAAGGGGAAAGCAAACTAAGAAAAATGAGTGTAGCATGGGAAGAAGATTCCATCTTAATATGAGCAAAAACATCAGACAACGTGAGTTGTCCACTGATGTAGTCTTACAAGGTAATGAACCTCCTGTCACTAGAAGCATTCAAATAGAGGTTGGACAGCCACATGATAGCAATGTTTCCCTACCTCTTGATGCACCAGAAGTTTTGTCTTTATTTCTATACCTGGAATATTCCTTCTTATCTGTGAGTCTTCATCCATATGTTACTTCTGCTTGAAGGCTTCTACTTCCTTCTCACATTCAAAGATATCTAACATGCATACCTTTTCTTCACCCTCTTTTTCATCTGTTGGGTTTTAGACTCACATTTCCTTGATCTGTCTTCCTCTCACACTCTATGTACTTCCTGCCTCATAACATTTATCCATTACATTCTGTCGTGATTTTTAAAATTTCTTCCCTTCCTCGAGAGACTGAAAACCTCAATTTTTCTATCCTCAGTGCTTGGTACACAGTCTATGCTCAACAATTTTCTGTGTATTAATGACGGTGCAAACCTTATATAGATGACTATTGCATTTTTAAGTTTCCTTAAGACTCCAAGATTATGATAACACTGAGGGGAATGGAAACTCTTTAGCTAAGTCATTTTATTTTTGTTTTCAGTGTTGGGCAAATAAACTCTATTGAAATTTGGTAACTGTACTTATAGTCAGTGTCATTGATTTTTGACATAATCAAGTTCAACCCCCCCGACTCCCCCACCTCCCCATGCAAGGGACACAAACTTATATTCCTGTTAGGGGCAAAACAGTTAATGTGGCTATGTGGAGTGTATCAATGTCCTTCCTTAATGCATTGGTCATGTTGAAGCCAAGAACAAAATTTGTGAGCAATAGACAGCAACCTCTATTAATTTAGTTTGTTTGTCACCCATATTCTAGGAAGATCAAGATATAGTAATTAAATTTATGGAGTCTCCAAATTATATTTTAAAGTGCTTTCTTCAAATTTTAAACTATGCAATAATATTTATTATAATAAAGTCCCCTGGACTTTATTTTCTTATTTATGTTTTAGTGAAACTGATTAGAAAAGAATAACAATGGCAGACACAAATTGAACCAAATAGATTTGCAGGAATTAGAATAAAGGGTCTGACAAGGTAATGGTGCATGATTTGCCCGGATTTTTCAGAAAATTAGATTTGTGAGAGTTTCAAAGATTCCACACAGTAGTTCTTTGCAAATACAGACACAAATATTACTAGGTAATTTAATTCTGTTAATGGGCACTCCAGATCAGTTCTAAATGGCAATTTTAGAATGAATTTATATTTGATGGATTCAAAGAGTTGCTTAAGATTTAAACTCATAATTTTGGGCAGATGAATTCATCGACTGCAACATTCCTGTAATGTACCCTGGTATCATCATGAATTCCCCCAAATTTAACACCTGCCTGCAGTAGTAGAGTTCTTGGATATGAAGCTTATTTGTTTTCAACTCTTCTCCAGTTCTTTAATCTTTTGCTCTATTTTTTTAAAATTGAGTCTGGATTTTCCAAAAGAAATGCACAGATCTTTCAAATCACATCTAAACCTTTTTTTTTTAAGAATTTCAAATTTAAAATCTTTTTTTTCTAAAGCCTTTTGAGATGGTGTCCATTGCCCTGAACACTGTTGTGTGCATTCCCTACAACCTAGCATACCAATACCACCATCAAATCCTCAAACTTAATTCAAATTTTGCCAATTGCCAGAACTGGGGCCACTCAAGTTCAGAATCATGTGCTGCTGCTAGTTTTCAAGCCTCTGGTTTCGTCCAGCATGTAACACATTCTTGGCATTTCCTTGAATTTTACAACCCGGTATTCTTGAACATTCAAGAGCAGTTGTTTTGTATGGCATCTGTTGTTTCTTCATTTTTAGAGCCGAGAATATCAGAATATCAAGAACGTCACAGAGGCAATGCTATCTTCCGCCCACTGCATCACATCAGATGGCACATGACGTCAAGTGGCCCCATTTTGTGGCAAAGTATTTTGAGACTATGTACTTACTAAGCTTTCAATTCTTCTGCTTGCTTTTGAATTTATTCATATCTGCATAGACTTATGGCTTCTACTTTATTCACTTAGGCTTTTTATTATCAAATTGTCTTTTAAGACTTTGGCTGGTAGGTCAAATTTGTGATGCTCAGATCTAACCAGAGGCTGGCATTTGTGTACTTGGATGTGTTCTCATCATTCTTTGGCAATCTCTAAGCAGCATCTCTGTTACCCATCAATCTACCTGAATCATCCATCTATCTACCTATCTGTCTATCTATCATCTATCTTTCCCCATATTCTGTATCTATTCTGCAACTCTGTCAAGCCTACAGATAATGACATCTCAATAATAATGGTCACACCTACTTCCCAGATGTCACTAAAAGAAACTAGAGTTTGTTGGAAGAGTGAGTGTTATCAGGGCTGGGACAAAAGGTACAAAATGAGGCAGAACCTGTGGAACTGGAAAATAGGAAAGTAGGAAATAAGGAATGTAGGTGACATATAATATATATAAATGTAGGTAACTACATTTAAGCCTCTTTATATATTTTGGAAATGTGGAGTTTATGCCCATATTGTTGATTCTCACCCAACACCACAGAATTCTTTCTAGTTTTTTTTTTTTCCCCCCATGTTTGTAATTCCCCTGATGGACAGTGAGAAGCATGCTCCTCTGGTGGAGGGTTTTCTGGTCAACTTCATACAAAACCAGTTACGTGCTGCTGTCTCTGTCCTCTGTCCCTGCACTGGTGTCTTCTTCATTCCACTTGGGCTCTGTCATTCACATTTGTCCATGTCATCGCCACGTCCTCTTCACTCTGTTAGAGGTCCACTTCCTTCCCTGGGCTTCTGTGGCTGCCCCAATCCTTGGGTGGAAGTTTTCCTTGTTGGATCCCAACTAAGGACTTCTTCTTTTTTATCTCTTTCTTTCTTTTTCTTTTCTTTTCTTTTTTTTTTTTTGTACTGGAGATTGAACCCAGGAGCACTTTCCCACTGAGTCACATCCTCATTACTTTTCGTTTTTCATTTTGAGACAGAGTCTCTCTAAGTTGATGAGGGTCTTGCCGAGTTTTTGAGGCTGACCTTAGACTTCCAGTCCTCCCACTTTAGTCACCTAAGGACTTCTGAATTGAATTGTCCAGGATGGGAAGGAGAAGAGAAGGAACAGAACGGGATATGTCAATAGAATATAAACCTGAAAAAATCAAAGAGCACAAAGATTAGCCCACCAAGGGTCTTGTGAAGTATTCAATGTGCATATGCCCTTAGATGTCAAGAATGCAGGGGAATGAAATGCAAATGAAGCATAGAGGTAGTGTGAGATAATTAAAATATCAGCAAATATACCAAACCTTAAAACCTGCTTTATTCTATTGTAGCTCTTAGGTCTATACAGTTAAAATCAATATATTAGCCCTTTCTCCAAACAAGTGAACTAAAAAGTCATAACTCATTGGTTGGTATTTGGATCCTTTACATCGCATCTTTCTACGTTTCTTATGATAATATGTGAATTGGTGTTAAGATCAATCCTGCAGCTATGAAAATTTAAATTTTTTTTTTTTGATTCTGTGATTAATTTGTCAAACGTAACATTCCCAAGATCACAGTGTGGAGAGCTTTGTACTTATGATCTCTCTAAAATTAGTATACAGTGAAGTTCTCAACTCACTTTAACCTAAAATCTCAGGGAGAGCTTATGATGATAGATTCGTTCGTGGGCATATTGTGAGTTTTGCCTTTAACAAAACCTAAATTGCCTTAAACTTTTCTGATTTAGACTGCATTTTTTGTCTGGGTTTAAAAGATATCTAAAACTAATTTCAAAATTTATGAAAAATATTCATTAAAATATAAGAAGCTAGATCAATCAAAAAATAACTTAAAATATCCCATAGTATATGACTTTCATTTGAACGTGGTTGCTTATTTGGGTTGGTAGACTTGATCTCAATCTCTGAATTCTCACAGGGTTCCCATAGAAAAGGAATAGACATGCCTAATAGCAGCTGTGGGGCACTAAACCTACTCAGAGGAATGCTTGCTTTAAGGAATAACTATGTCTTCAAATACCAAACTGATAAACCTACAAGTGTTAATTTTTTTAACCTTAATTCTTTATAGTCTACATTTCAAATAAGACCCATAAAATATTATCTACTTTTATCCAGGATCTTTGAAAAAGAGACTCTAAATTTCAGCTATTTCAGAAACTAGGCTGGAGTAATAGCACAGCTTTTATTTCTATGGCACTCATATTTTTTCCAGTACACTCTCTGTAATGCTTTCTTCTTTGCTTCTTAGAGCAGCAGAATAATTACAAAAATTCCTGGCTATGTATCTTGGGATCAGATCCTTGTCCCCTGTCTGCTTCCTAATTGCATATGTGAGTTTGGACAAGTTATGCTAGCTTTCCACACCCAGAGAATAAAACAAGGGAGTTGGGTCAGATCAAGGATCCTTAATATATTTGATGCTATAGATATGTTTGGCAATCTGGTCAAACCTATGGCCCTTCTAAGAATAATGTTTTTAAATTCAAAAATGAAAATGAAAAAAAGTAAGATTACAAATAACAATTATATTGAAATTCAACTATCAAAGCATTGAAAAGCAAATTTGTTTGTTTTAATATACCCTGAATTCTATCCACTAGAGGATCTCAAAGAAACTTTATAACAAAAACATCACAGGACCTTATAAACAATCCTGCTAGTTGGTAAGGTGTCATACATCTACTTCCAAAAGTAAAGTCCATGAACCAGCAGCATCACCTAACCTGGGAGTTTGCTGGAAATATAGAATCTCAGGCCCCACTTAAAATCTACTCAATTCAAATCTTCATGCTTAAAAAATCCCAAATGATTTCCATGTTAACAAATGTCTGAGAAATGCTGTTTCATATCAAGCAATTTGTCCTACCTGGGAGCATTTCAGCTAAGATCAAACCAAACACCTTAAACTTCCTTCCATCTCCATTGAACTTCTTCTACTTTTTAAAACTTGTCCCTCTACTCAAAGTCTAAGAAGTTGGCGACAAGCCTACTAGTAAAGAGAATAGTGGTCTTAGACACGTGTTGGGGATTTTAGTTGGAAGTTTAGGCTTGGAGTTATTGAAGGATCAATAATTGATTGGGTTTGGCTTGCTTCAGAGCATTGAAAAGCCCCAGGCAGAAAGAGATTTGGCAGAAGCCAAAATTCTCTGAAAAGTAGGAGAGGAAAGATAGCAAGTGTGACCACAGAAGTAACAGAAGCAGAGTTCCAAGTCTAATTTTATCGAATAGGGGCTGGGTGTGTTCTCTATCGTTTGGTTTGAGCACTGTAACTGTTTGTGTATTACAGTTAATGTTCTTGTGAATATGTTTTTCACTGCTCTGGAGCCGATTTTATAGGTATATAAAATATTAAGCAGTTAGTGACTTTCAAACTGAATCGTGTCTACATAAGAAGAAATAGCGGCTGCTAATGCATCTTAAAGTGAAAATCTCTAATAGAAATTTAAATTTCCATGCAGTATGCATTTTTTTGAGCATTTATTTTGTACCAAGTAGTGAAAATTGAGGGGTGAATAAGAAACTGTTATTATCATAAGAGCTGCTTGTTTATTTTGGGAACCACTCCCTGCCCTCGCCCCCCCTTTCACTCCCCCCCCCCAAAAATGTTAACTCTAACATGTGAAGTTCTATTGTGAAAGCAGATACAGAATATTGCAGTGGCATAGGGAGTTTTGCAGAGAACTTCAAATTCCTGTTGGCTTACTTGCTCATTGACTTAATTATTCATTTTGTTAGTTTATTAATTCACTGATTTGCTCAACATTATTTATGGAGCCATTTCTAAGGCACATACGGGTATTTGTGGCTGAGCACAGAATATTCACATTGGAAGTAGTAAGACAGGCATGGGTTGAAATGATGCTGGGTTTCATATGTCCTGTTTTGAATGTTTATTCTTATCTAAGAAGCACCTGAGAAACTCACATAATTTTTTTTTTGTGGGAGGGGGGTACTGGGAATTCAACTCAGGAATGCTTTGCCACTGAATCATATCCCTAACCATTTTTTTTTTTTTTGAGACAGAGTCCTGCTAAGTTGCATAGGACCTCACTAAATTGCTGAGGCTGACCTTGAATGTGTGGTCCCCTTGCCTCAGCCTCCTGAGTCTCAGAGATTTTTAAGTAAGGAAGTTACCAATCATATTTGAATTTTAAGATAGTCACTCTTGGGATAGTCATAACAGGTGACCAGAAAGGAAACTTCAGAAGAACATTTCGAGGTGTTAATCCTGGAGCAGTCATTCTTGTAGAGTCTCTTGTATTTTTAAGTTTCTCATTCCTTTCTTAATAACCATATTTATGGAGAGTCAAATATCCACCTTGGTATATTATGATGTAACGTACCTCTTGTACTCAGGGTTTTGTTTTTGTTTTGTTTTGTTGACTCGAGAACTTGATTAACAATTTTTCCTATGATTTTTTATTTTGCAGCTTTGGACACTTGTCTTGATCTTATGGCCAGTCATTATTTTCATAATTTTGGCTATTACCCGGACCAAATTTCCTCCAACAGCAAAACCAACTTGTAAGTAGATGAGATTTATTTGTCTCCCTCACTTTGGGATGCTGTTTAAAATTTGTTGGGGTATCACTTCAGTGTCTTGTTCTAAAATTTGTTTCTTGGAGTAGTTTTTCCACTTGAAAAAACTACTTGAAGGTGTTTGTATGGTTTTTCTTCCAGTTTTCAAACATAAAAGTTATATTAGAAAAGTTGTAATATCTACAAAAGTCTGAAGCATGCTGGAACCAGAATATTTAAATCTCCATAAAATTTTGACTCTTTTATTATTTATATCACAAATCTCACCCTGATATGTGCAGCATAAGCCAGTAGCAGTATCAGGCTAGATCAGTCTGTACTTTTGTAGTAGAAACCACAGACTTGTATTTGATCAACTGGACAAATGAAATTCAGAGGACTATAAAACTCTCTTCTCTCTTCACAGCCATTTGAGTGTTGTAAATGTGTCAACACGTTTAGTTTCAAGGAAGATTGTTTTCTAATTAGTGCTGTTTCAGTAACATTTAATCATTGCCAAGTTATAAAATGGGCAGGATGCCCAACTCGGTTCATTATTTTCTTTTAGATCCAGAATAGAAATGCCGAGAGGACTCTAAAACGACCCAGAACTGGAGCAAATGAGCTTTCCAAACCCAGAGATTTGACCAATGCTGCATTTGCTTTTGTTTTTTATCCCTTTGGAACAAGTTTTCTAAGTAGAGGAATAAAAGTCAAGCGATTTGTTTCAAGTTTCAAAAAATTGTTCATTATATGTTAATTTTTGTGAAACAGTTTGTATTTCAAGTGAATTATAGTAATTGGTTATGCAAAAGAATACAATGCTGAATTACTTTGTAAAGACAACAGCAAGCTAGTGATTTTAAAAATAAGGGCAGTGTTTTTCAATTACCCAGTCCTAAAAAACATAAGAGGAGAGCTGTGGCAGAGTCTACTTGAATCACACATTATAGGGCAATTCAAAAGAAATATCAACTCGATTAGCGTAGAGCTTGTAAACTCTTAGAGCTATAATAAATAATTTCTTACATTTGAATAGCACCTTATTTCTAAAGGACCTTTGCACATGTCATTATATAAAGTTGATCAGCTTTTGTTAAGTTGCTATGAACACAGGACAATTTTATTCTCTTCATAGTGTGTGTGTGTGTGTGTGCGCGCACGCGTGCCCCTGTCAGTTCTTCAAGACAGATTGATCTCATTGTGTGCTGTTGGAATCTATGTGTTCTTTTCTATCTTAAGTTTACAAGATTGGTAAGTAAGGTATGGACTTTAGAAATAATAGATTCAACATGGAAGTAGGACAAATGCTCTGAAATACTCTGGTTTACAATGCTAATGATGAGTTTGCTAACGATAGTGGTAGGACTTTAATAGCTCCTTTCAACAGCTCATTTGCACCAATTTCTTATTTTTTTAAACAGGTTTTTCAATTTCCTCTTGTGTAACTTTGAAGAGAGAAATACAAGGTTTGGGAATGAATAGTCTTAAACTTATCGGTACTACCTTCTAATATTGAGAGGTATATGGAGAAAAATCATGGAGAGCTCTTTTTAAAAAAAAAAATTTATTAAGAACACTGGCGATTGAACCCAGGGCCTCACACATTCCAGGCAAATTCTCTACCTAAACCATATCCTTAGCCCTAGAGCTCTTCTAATTTCACTAAATTAGGAAGAGAAAATGAGAAACAATGTGACAAGTGACTCCTAGACTTGATCTAGAGGGCTCTGAATAAAAAGCACATCATTTGAAAGGAGATGAATAATGATTTTTTTTTACTGTGTACCTATCATACTGTAATAATAATTAGACATCAAGTGATTAAATCTGAGGCGAGGAGAGAACAAAATTACAGGATAGTTTCAACACTGCAAGTATAGTCTCTTAGACTACATAGATCTCAGTCTAAAAATTAGTCCATTGGTCTGTTATCAGAATGGGAAGGACCCTGTTGCCTTACAGATGAGAAACCTGGAACCCAGAGAGATTGTAGATTGCCAAAACTCAATCGTGTGGCATAAGACAGAAACATATTATAGACCTTCTTTCCTTATTCTTTGTCTAGTAGATTTCTATTGAATCTTACCCTCACACACTAATTCTTCCTAGGTCTGGAAATTTTTACTTAGATAAATAAGAGCCAAATAAAAATGATTCTTACAGTTTCAACTCATTATCAACAAAGTATAAAACATACATTGAATTGTAATTGGATAAAACTGCTGTTCTGTAGAGCAATCCAGAGAACCCAAAACTAGTAAAGAAGCAGTTACTTTTTTCCTCTGGTGATAGAGGGGGAATAACTTCCACTTTAGATTTAGGTATATTTACTTGGTTTTCAAAGTGGTTCTTGTTTTTCTTTGTTTCTCATTTCTATTTATGATGCTAAAAGATTAAAACTGGCTAATAAACAATAATAATTTCTTGAGGTGGTAACTGAATTATGCCCCTTGTAGTTGAAACACTAATGCACAGAGAAGCTAAGTCACTTGACTAAGTTGCACACTTTATAAGTGGTGATGCCAGAATCTGAGCCCAGGCAGACTGGCTCCAGTATCTGGTTTTGAGCCTCTGGATTCACATTTATTATATCTAGGAGTTAGTACTCATTTTTCATGTTGTTTCATTTAGATTTAGTAAAAGAGGACTAAACATTAGAAATTAAAAATATGAACCCCTCTTGCTTGTCTCTATCATGAAATCAAGAAATACAGGGAACAGGTGCATTTCAATGTATTTCTCATTTATCATCATTATGAGCACTTTATGTAGAATGCACCCTCCATCTGACTAATTCTTTGTCACCCTGGTGTAGCATCATGGAAATCATGTCCTGTTTGAAAGTTCAAGTCCTTTCTGGGCTGCAATGTTTGTTGGGCAATTAAAAAAAATTAAGATAGAACTTTAGACTACACCCCTAGCTGAAACTTGGCCATGATGAGAATGAGTTATAATCCCATGGGCATATTCTGCTCCCTGTAAAGCTTGGCAGGTCTGCATAACTTGACAAGTTATTCAGAAAAACATAATTAATGATGGAAAAAAACCCTGTTGAGTCTTTTTGGCTGCTGGGCACCTAGAGAAGTCTGGATTTTTGGTGAGTGAACCCCTGTCACTGTGCATGCCAATCCATAGTATAATACATATCATCTGTCTTCACTCCCTTCCTTTTGTGTTGCAACAAACAACTTAGGTAACTAGTTTCTGCAAATTGTAAATCCCAGATAAAGAAAACCTCTCCAGCCTGGCAGGCAGGCAGGCCCTTATGCTTTCTGAGTGTTCACACGGGGTGGCAGTGGGCCAAAGCGCCAAGTTTGAAGTCCTTCCAACTTCTTGCAATCTCCGCATGCAGTGGCTTGTCTAGAGGCAAACTTTAAAGCCCATAGGCTTGAGAGCAAAGGCAAACAAACAACATGAACCTCCTCAAATACGTTTAGACTAAGGCAAAATGTGCAGGAGTCTGTCTTCTTTTGATACATACACACCCAAGAAAGTCCAGGCAAGCAGTTTCTACGTATTGCAGTGTTTTTCAAGAACAGTAAAATCCTGCCACAGGAGATAAGTAGACACACACACACACACACACACACACACACACACTGCAGCCATGTTGAACAAGTAGTCATATTTTTGTGACATTAATGAAAACAATGTTTTTTCAATTGCTAGTGAAAATATCACTAAAAGTATAATGGAAATTATTCCATGCACATCTGTCTTGACACTCAGTTAAACCCCAAATACCTCAACACTTACTTTTTTTTTTGAGAGAGAGAGAGAATTTTTTTTAATATTTATTTTTTATTTTTCGGTGGAGACAACATCTTTATTTTATTTGTATGTGGTGCTGAGGATTGAACCCAGCGCCCCGTGCATGCCAGACGAGCGCGCTACCGCTCGAGCCACATCCCCAGCCCAAGACTTACTTTTTAACATCCCTGCTTCCTCAGAGGATAAGAAGTTCAGCCCACCCCACATTAGAAAATAGGAGCTAGTAGCAGAATGGAATTGAATTATATTCAAATTTCCATTATCCCAGGGTTATACTAAGTACCACCCAACCAAATCTGACTAAATGGCTTTGTTAAGTGCAAGATCACCTAAAGCTTCTAGCATGTCTTTTGACTCCCAAAGCATACCTTTTTTTTCAGTGTGCAGAAAAATAATTAACATGGGGTAACATTTCTTTAAATCCTTACTGTGTCAGTTATTGTGCTGAGTACTTTTATATATTACCTTAGTTAGTATCACATCATCTCTTTGAACTATTTTAATGATGAAAAAACTAAGGCAAAAGCTGGGCACAGTGGTGCATGTCTGTAATCCCAAACAACTTGGGAGACTGAGGTCAGAGAATCTCAAGTTTGAGGTAGCCCTCAGCAACTTAGTGAGATCCTGTCTCAAAACAAAAAATAAAAAAGGGTTGGGGATATAGCTCAGTGGTAAAGTGCCCTGGGATTCAATCTCTAGCACCTTCCCCTATAAAAAACAAAAAAACTAAGGCACAGAAATATTAATTTGTCAGGGTACATATGGTTACTATGGGCTGGATCCTAAACATCCATTAGACAGTTCTCACCTGCAGACAGTTGGTTTATTCAGGTCATAGGTGCCAACAAAGGTGATCCTAGGCCTGGTTCATTTAAGTTCTCAGCGTTTCCTTTTTCTTCCTCATGCTCTCTGTTACCATTGCTATAGATTGAACCTGGGTTAAAAATGAATTTTTTGTTTTGTTTTGTTTAGTTTTACTTATCAACAGGTTTAGAAAAAGTGTGAGAAGGGAGATTGAAATTATTGATCAATTGTTGCTTTGTGGAATCCACGCAGGTTGTTTTACTTACAATATCTGAATAATTCAGAGGAAACTATTGTGTAATCTTCTTTTGAAAAAAGCCTTTGAGGCCTCTCATGGGTGAGGGTTGTGACACCAGAGGAGTGAGGCTGTTTCTGATGACTTTTCCTGTAGTGTCTTCATGGAAGGGAGCAGGTGCAAGTGTATGGGACTCCTGGGTGTTCCTGCTCTCTAGCACACCCATGATTCAATGCTCATAATTGAGGGACTCACAGTAAATCATTTTGTTTACTACCTTTATTGGCTCAAAACTTATAGGTTGAACCTGGCTATAAAAGTGAATTTGGGTTTTCTACTTGTCAGCAGATCTAGGAAAAAAACATGAGAAGGGAAATTGAAATTATTGATCAATTGGTGTTTGTGGGATCCATGTGTGTTTTTATACTTATGATGATAATTATTTTGTTCTGGGAAGGTCAGGATTCATCACCACTAATCTTTTGCTTGGAGATTGCCTCATCCAGTTTCTCCATTTTCCTGAGTTCCAGCAACACTAGTCAGTTTCTCAGGTTCAAAATGCCTGAGTCATCTCTGACTTCTCCCTTTTCCTCACCTCCCATAACCACCAGCTTTCAGGTTACAATTGGTCTTGTGAAATGCATTCTGGAATTACCTCTTCCTTTCCTTCCTGCTGGTTACCTCTTGGCTCAAGATCCCATTGTTCCACGCCTGATTGCTTCAGTAGTGTTGTGTGTATGTATATGAGCGTGTGCGTGTGTGTGAATGCTTGTGTAAGTCCTACCTCTGATTCTTCTCGTGTTTCATCATCAAATAATCCTCCTCAAAGATCTTTTGAGACTTTCAAGTTTCTCCTCCTTTTTTCCCATCATTTGAGACCTTTATAATTAGAATTCTTCCAACTGCCTCTTCTTCCTGTTCTGTAGTAAGGAGCCTGTGCCTCCGAGAAAATGGCTGAATGCCCTTACATCCCATACTCATCTCCACTGTGTAGGGATGCACATGCTCCTATCTTGTCTTCAGGGCTGTCAGAATGTAAACTCACATCTAAGACTCTCCCCCGCAGCCTTCCCCATCACTCCAGTTCCAATTATCATCTCTTCATCTCTCTCATTGGTGTGTTGCATATACCTGCATTGACATTCTTGCTGCTCCCATCTTGACTCACTCACCAGACATGACAGTGGCAGCAGAAATCACCTCATAGCATCACACTCACACCTGATGCAGCACAATTCCTAACACAGGGCGCAAGCAGGAGTGCCAGAGGTCAAAATTTGATGCATTTTAAAAGATGGGGATGATGTGACTGGATTGCAAAATTCACCCCAAAGTGGGCAATAAAAACAAAACCAAAATCGCAATGTGAATATGAAATGGGTAAAGACAAGAAGGCAGCTTGTTTTAGTTGGATTTTAAATTCTCAGATCCAGGTGAATATGACTGTGTCATCAAAAATGTCATATTGAAAAAGAAAATGAACAGGAAGCCCATGACTCCTTCTCAGCTAGGTCCACCTGGGAACTCTGAATGCCTAGGAAAGATTTTTATATGGGAGATTTTATAGTCTGCTTCTTGCTTAATACATTTTTGGAAATGTTAGTGCAGGTTTTAAATTTTGCAACCAGGACCTCATTCCTAAATCAGTTAACTAGTGACTTTTTTTTTTTTTTTTTGGAAATAATATTGACCCTTCACATGGTAACATGGACATAAATTCTGTGAAATTCATAGAAATAGAGGTGAAGATTAGATGGGGATTCTGTTTCCTGAAGCATTCTGCACAGAGCTGTCTGAAATAAATGGGAGGAAAGTGAAGAAGTGAACATAGCTCTGTCCCACTCCTAATGGGGCTGGCTGCAGCTCCGGCTGTGACACTCATGCAGTGAACATGGGCACTCCCTAGTGCCAGACACCATCACAGAAGGCTTTCTCAATGAAGGTCCTCCTGGACTCAGTACACAGAGTTGCACCACAGAGCCAGAAAAAGCCTCTGAAGTGCAGTGCAGCTTAATCATCAAGGAAAAAAATAGAGTGGAGAATAGCTGTTGGTCACACAGAGGTAGTCTCATTTTTATTTCATTTTCTATCTTTTCTGTATCATCCTCACTTTGGGGGATCTGCCTGTTACACTTCCCAGAGGCGAGTGCGTCACAGAAATCGGCTAATGGAGTCAAGTGTGTTTTTTACCCCTTTTTTATCCTCCTTTCACAATGAGCAGGGGGCTTCCTGTTACTCTCATAGGGAGCACAAGCATCTACCTGATAAGTAAAGATGAATGATTATTTATTTAAAATACTTTCCCAAGTATAGTAGCATCATCATCACTTGCTGAGTTTGCCAGTATCAGTCGATGTTTCCAATATCCCTTGGAAGCTAAGAGCCAGAGTTAAGGGAATCATTTGGGCAGATTCCCCCTCACTTGTGGGAGGTTCACAGGCAGTTTCACAGGAGATGAGGGCCTGCGTGGTTGGCTCACCACGTTTTCCCAAGTGGCAGGTGTTAAACATTCTTTCAAGCATCAGGAAATCTGGCCACCAAACTATAGTCAGTTTATGCTGCCCTCTCTATTCAAGTTTCCTCATTCTTTTTTGATTAGGTCACACTCTGTCCTTTGTCTTTGATAAATGAGCGAATGTATTTTTAGAGTGAAGTAGCTCTTGTGGAAGAAATGCCACAGCACACAATATTCTCCAGCTCTCTGGTCAGTTAGAATTTTACTGAGGGAGCAGAATATCAATGCCCTCTAATATTTGCACATTTTCAGACATAAAATCTTTGTTTGGTTACATGTTTACATATTTATATTTATAATGCAATCTTACTACTATGAGAAGCCATGATAAAAAAATTGAGAGCACACACTCTGGACTCAGACTGCCTGAGTTTAAACATATGCCTTGGGCAAGTCTGTTGGATGCTGAGGGTCAGTTTCCACATCTATTTATTGGGATTAATAATAGCACCTACCTTATAGAGTTGTTGTGAGAGTAAAATGAGCTAAAAACTCGTAAATACTTAGGAAAGTGTTTGGTTCATAGTAAGAGCTTAGTGCAGAATATAATTTTTTGTGTTTATTTATATCATTATATATGTATGTATATCATTATTGGATTGATGAGGAAATTAAGGTTCAGAACATTTAAAAGACTTGAAGTTTCACAGCATGTATTCTTGCCATCATCACACATTCAGAAGATACCTATTAGATACCTTAAGTGCTGTTGAAGGAAACCATGAGTCCTCAAAGGAATCGAGCCTAGAGGAGAGTAATAAGATATCAGAAGTGATAATGCAATGTGAGCAATCTCACAGTGGAGCAGATCCAGGAGCAATGGCAGTGGCAAAGACGGAGTTAGCAGCTTTGCTTGGAGTCAGGACTGTGGTTACAATGAGGCTAGTGTAGCACAAAATTTGAGAGGTTGATAAGAAAACTCAGTGCTTGAGATTAATTATATGTCAGTTTAATTACTTTAGAAATCAAAACTAAATGCAAAAACTCCATGATGAACAAAGTATCAAAGTTTAAAATAAAATCAGGCTCAGGATCATGGAATTCTCTTTGCCTCAGTTTACACAGCAGTGCTTGGAATATCAGGGTAGGCTTGGCATGAAAGTCTGGTCTTAGCAGAATCTTGAAGGGTGAGTAGGAGTTTCCCAGGGTAGGCAACTAGGGTCTTTGCATCCCTTACAGACAGCAACCAACATGAGCAAGGACGTGGTATAGGAAAGAGATGTACCAGGAATTTGGAATCTCTTGTCTAAAAGAGTATGATATTTGTTAAAAATGTGGGAGATGAGTCTGTTTGTCAATACCAAAAGTATTAGACTTGAAGAGTTAGACTTTTGAAGGGGATGAAAAAACATGGGAATTTTTAAACAATTAACTGCAGTTAAAAAATGTTTTTGTATTTTTCTGTCCAAGCTCACTAATAAAAGTTAAATAAGGTAATTTATAAATTGGAAATTCTGCATAATCTTACTCTCCAAAGAGAACTGTTGACATTTCCGTGTAGTCTCAGACTCTTTTCTGTGCATCTGGCAAGTACACACATAGACATACATACACATGAACACACACAGCCAACAGAGGGCCCCTGGGGTCAGATGGTATTTTGCAGTGGTATGGAAAATGGCTGAGAGATACAGGAGCAGGTGAGTGGGTTGGACATGGAGCTCTGGTTTGGTAACTCCCACTTCAATTTTCTTCTTCATGACACCTTGATTACTCAAAAGTGTTTGTGGGACTGTAAGGTCTATATAGCTACTTTCCTAGTTTCTTTTTCTTGAGGGTGCAGGGAGGGTACCAGGGATTGAACGCAGGGACACTCAGCCACGTCTCCAGCCCTATTTTGTATTTTATTTAGAAACAGGGTTTCACTGAGTTGCTTAGTGCCTCACTTTTGCTGAGGCTGGCTTTGAACTCTTGATCCCCCTGCCTCAGCCTCCCTGAGCCTCTGGGATTACAGACATGTGCCTCTGCACCCAGCCTACTTCCCCAGGTTCTTCCTATCTTTCTGTTCTTTTTAACACCTCTTGTTTAATCCCTCATTTTCTCTCTCTCTCTCTCTCTCTCTCTCTCTCTCTCTCTCTCTCTCTCTCTCTCTCTCTCTCTCTCTTTCCTTCCTTTTTCTTCTTCTTCTTTTTTTTTTTTTTTTTTGGTACTGGGGATTGGACCCAGGGTCTGTAAACCACTGAGCTACATCCCGGCCCTTTTTATATTTTATTTAGAGCCAGGGTCTCACTAAGTAGCTCAGGGCCTCACTAAGTTGCTGAGGCTGGCTTTGAACTTGTTCTCCTCCTGCCTCAGCCTCCTGAGCCATTGGGATTATAGGCATGCACCATTGTACCTGGTTAATCCCTCATTTTCTTTCCATATTTTTAAAAGCCAGATTTCTTTAAAACAATAGAGAATTACTTTTTATAATGTGGAATTTTCAATGCGAGTTTGGCCATAATGCTATAATTTCATACTGTCCAAATGAGATTGACACAATTTAGGACAGGTTTAGAGAGTGAAATTGCAGCCAACTGAAAAGAAAATAATATAGGTATCACCTGCTGTTGCTAGTATTTTGTGTATTTGTCTCTTCTCTATTTTAACCAGGGAATGGATTTAATTCCATGAATAATTTCAGGGAAGAACTTGCTTTCCCCTGAGTTACTTTGCAGCATTTCAATGGCTGCCAGCATCCTCTGTTTCACGTTAGCACTGGATTTTCCACTGTAATCCTTAAGATATCAGAAATCTCATGCTGTTTTTCATGTCTTATGTTGAAGCTAACATTTTCAGGACAGTTGAGGGGAGGAAGCCTCCTCTCAGAAAGTACTGTCACATTGACAACAAAGGATTGAAGTGTTTGCAGTTTCCTGAGCAGCTGTTCCTCCAAAACGATTTCATGGTTAAGTTACATGACCAGAGGAACCCAGTTTCACATAAACAAGCGCTTCACACTCTAGTGGTATAACACTATACTTCCAGTTTCATAAATAGCAAGAGAATGATGAATGTCAAAATCTTTTCACTATTTTGAAACTGCTGCCCTATATAGAGATGGTAAAAAGATACTTCTGAAATTTCATATCTGTATAGATGTGGCTTGGCTATCAAAAGAGGACTACTTTCTGTCCTCAAGTTGCTTACAATTTAATTGTGGAGTGAAGAAGCACACCTGGAAGGTGTGCCACAATAGATTTTAAAAATAAAAAGTTAAATGTGATTAAAGTAAAAACAGTAAATATAGCTTTTGCTGTGGTACTTTGCACATGATAAGCATGCAAATATTTATTGATTATTTAATGCTGATGTACAACAGCACAAGTACTTAGGAAAATGAGTATTAAATGAGCAGCATTAGTAATGAACAGTACAGGATGTTAAAAAAATTGCTATGAATTAAAGTAATTAAGAATTACCCCAGGATGAAAATATGCTTGGAAGGAAAAAAGATGAATATATAACAAGAAGAGTAGGTGGACAAGCATGATCAAAATCTTGGAGGTAGGAATTCTCAGAATAACTGGTTAAAAATGGGTAAACTATTTTGGCCAATAGATCAACTTGGATTCTGTAGGGCTGAATATAACCCAGGAGTGTAGACTTTATCCTGTAGTAATGGAAATATGTGAGGAATTATTTAATTTTGTATTTGCCCACATGGGAGGTGAATAAAAGGGGATTTGAAAACCTTGTCACCATAATTGTTTATACTCACCCAGATGTTCCTATCACAGGTTGTGAGTTACCTATTGCTGTATAACAAATTGCCCTCCCTCTCAGATTAAGTGACAGCAATAAACTCTTAATATCCTCCAGTTCTCATGGATTATAAATTAAGGAGTAGCTTAGCTATAAGGTTTGGGCTCAGATTTTCTCAAGATTGCAATCAGGTTTTGGCTAGCACTGCAGTCATCTCACAACTTGACAAGAGCTGTTTCCAAGGTAGATCGCTCCCGTGGATAGCAAGTGCTGAGTGTTAGTGGGTGCACTCAGCTTCTCTTCAGAGGAACTCTTCCCAGGGTGCTTAATGGTCCTCAGGACATGGCAGGTGACATTCCAAAGACCAAGCAATCCAAGAGACACGCAGGCAGAAGCTGTCCTTTTATGACAGAACCATGAAAGCCAGAGAGCACCACTTCCTCCATATTCTATACCGTCACTGAGCCTGAACCACATTCAAAAGTGAAGGAATTAGGCTTCAACATTTTGAGGAAAAACTTCCAAAGATTCTGTGGACACATTTTAAACCCCCCACATAGACTAATGGTGCAGTAAGGGAATGCAAATGTGCTTGAAATACACTGTCCCATCACAGTGGAGTCATCTGCTTGTCCATGCTGCTTTTTTAGCACTTAGCACAGTGCCTGCACATGGAGGCACTCGTTAAATATTATTTGAACTGTGACTATCTTATAGATAAAGTCATTTATTTTCAGAGATTTTAGTGACTGATCTTACTAAGTGTGGAAGCCAAGATCTAATTTGGTTTGACTATGCACATCCTCTTTCTACTCACCATGCAATCTGTCAAACAGAATCACTCTTGTCTATTAGATATGCTCACCTTGCTGTTGGCATAGCTAACAGAATCACTCTCTGGAATATTGCCTAGCACTTAGTAGTCACCTGCCAAATATTTGTTGAACAAATGGATGAATTTGGTGCAACAATAATTGAAGGCTGGAGGAAAAAAAGAAGTTTGTTCAAATTTATTCACAAGTCAATGGAAAAATAGGAGTACAGCCCAGAGTGCCCCTCTCTTTTAAAGGTTGTCACTTTGCCATACTGGTTGAAAGAGTACGATGTTTAAAGTTCAGGATTTAGATACTAATGATATAGAGGCTATGGAACTCTTTGTGGTTTGAGAAGTTTTATAAAGACTACCCACAGGGCTCAAAGGGAAATGAACTTTGTGTTATTACATGGTTGTTTCGGACACAGTCTTTAAAGAGTATGGGTACTATGTGTGTGTGTGTGTGTGTGTGCACGTGCACAATAAGTGTGAATCAACTGAAAATCCTTATCTAGGAGTAGTATTATGCATTGACATTTAAAAGGGAAACAAATGGATTAGGGTCCTACATTTTGTACCTCAGATCTTATATTCCCTCTCCATACAACTTTAACATAATTTATTTTGGAAAATATTTATACCAAAATTGAACCTGACTACTGCAAAAAAAGACTTAACTCATCTTCAGTGAATTCTGTTAGCTTTAACTAGTTATTTTTAGGTTTTAGGATAGAGCTCTGAAAATCAAAATAATAAAATAAAATAAAAGTAAGTACAGTACTTTGTTACATGGATTATATTTGTTCTGAGCTAAAATTTAAGGTCCTTATTTTGTTGATTTATCTTTAGTTGGATGTAGAAATCTGGCAGTAAGTTTATAATCTAGAAGGTAAACAACAGAAATAAGTGAATTTCATAGACAGGTTCAGTTTGGAGGTTAGAAATCTTTGAAATCTTTGTTAAGACAGGTAATGTTATTGTAACCAAACTCCAGAACAATAAGCAGTCAGTTTTTCTGCAATGTTAGTACAAGTAGCATCAAATTTTAGCTCAAATATAAAATGTAAAGCAAATGAACAAGCATGGAATTAGGTTAATTTCAAGCATTAGGATGATTGCTTAAAGTGTAAGAGCCATGATTCCAATCCCTGTTTGGTTGCAAAGATTTTCAAATGGACACTTGATGTCCATATCCACTCAGTCATTCATAAATAAACACTCATTTATTACAGTACCATGTAGAAACTAATGAATACAGGACTTCTAGTTAAATATATCAATAATCAAATTGTTGTAACTCTAAAACCCATACTCTATCACATAATCAACTCTGATTCCTATAACCACAAATGTGCTCAGATTATATAAAGAAAAGATGTTTTCAGGCATGGTGGCATATGCCTATATCTCATCAACTTGGGGGGCTGAGGTAGGAGGATCACAAGTTCAAAGCTAGCCTCAGCAACTCAGGGAAGCTCTAAGCAACTTATAGAGACTCTTTCTGTAAATAAAACATTTAAAAATGTCTCAATGGTTAAGTGTCACTGAATTCAATCTATAGTACAAAAAGAAAATCATTTGAGGCTAGAGAAGTTAGGCAAATTTTAATATTGTAAATAAGTTGAATCCTGGGAAAGACTGATAGGATAATTGGATTTGCATGGAGAAGAATGGGGAGTTTCTTAAAGGAAGGGAGAGAATGAATAAAATTCATGTCCGTGAGGTGAATGATGCCCCACTGGTTGAGGGCCCTCTCTGAACCACCACACTAGATTCATTTTCACCCCACCTCACACCTCCCTTGTAATTGTTATTTAGAGTATGTGTGTGTGCATTTCATGTCTGTTTCTCTGGTCTCTTCTTCAGGAGGGCTGTGCCTAAGACTGTCTTTCCTATCAAACACCACCAGTGCCTAGCACAGAGCAGACTCTATGTAGATCAATAAATGTTGCCCCAGTTTCATTAGATTCTACTGGACAGTGAGTCTGAATGGGAAAAATAGGACTAAGAGACTCATCATCTTGGATACCAGGGTGAAGTTATTGTGTTATCTGTATCTGATTAGTAGTGAAGGACACTTGGTGATAGAAATATGGTATTTGGGCATATTAATCAAATCATGAAAGAAGGCTAAATCAGGGCAAGGAAAAGTTGAATGAAAAAATAGTTACATTCTCATTGGAATTATAAAAAATAGTGAGTCTTGTCACTAACTTAATTGGAGAAAAATAAGTCTGAAAGATGATGGGAAGAGAGAGTTAGTAGAATATAGCGGAGCCTGGATTTGGGGACAAAGGCTTGAAATAAAAGCACTCTACTGGTTATTGACCTCTAGATAATAGAATAGCCACAAATGAAACCACAACAATGATCTTTTATATGTAATATTGTCTCTCAATTTTGTAATGATACTGACAGATTCTTTGTTGTGGTTTCTACTTTATAGATGGGAAAATCAAAACTCTTAGAGAAATAAGTAGAGTGTAATGACTATAGCATGTTGGTACTTAAAGCAAGTTCTAGCTTGATCTTTGTGAACTTTGTTAACTTCTCTGTTCCTCAGTTGGGGATAATCACAGTTGATAGATTTGTTGGGGGAATTAAATAAGAATGCAACTCACAAGACAGCATGTAATAAGCTAATTCATGATACCACAAAAAAAGGAT